>NW_025765388.1:115426-183092 GCF_003918875.1 Haliotis rubra | reverse complement strand
CGACTAACGGGATCGGGTGATCAGGCTTGCTGACTTAGTGGATGCATGTCATCGTATCCCAATTGCGTAAATCGATGCTACGATGTCACGATCAGTCACCGGATTATCTGGTCCCATCTCTGGAATATTGCATTCATGACCAACTCGTGTTATTTCGGGAGAATAACAGAATAACGACTTTTCTCAGAGGTTACGGAAAGGGACGAGTGGTGACGAATGTTGAATATTGCTGAGTGCGGCGTTAGAAAACAAACCGACTTCAAGCCTGGGACACTCGTGCTCCTGGTGAATGTTGCTATCTCTGACTTCCTTGCTACTTCATTGCCAGGGCTGTTTTGTTTCTTACTGCCATTGTAATTCTGATGCTGCTTCTTACGTTGAAGTTCCATTTAATGCCGTCACAATAATGTGTATGGACTAAATCTAGTTAATTGAAAGATACAGTAATTTATTGTAAACATTTCTTGTTTTCGGAGTGAGTTCCTTTTCGTACAGATTTCTTGGTGAACGTACCGTTTCAACTTTGAAATTGACGCATACAGTTACCTTTCTCGAGCGTTCATTATATTCCCCATGAAACGTGATGTTGGGCCTCAAAGATATTTGAGCGGGTCGAATTAAGGTAGGCTATATGACTACTACTAATATAATGGCAGGTGAACTGATCAGCGCTCTTACCCGAGGCTGCTGTAACTGTAGTTTATCCTCTCCTACATATTATTAATGTTTTGATCACCTTGCACTCGGAAACCCTATATTGATCCGCACATGTCCCTTCTACTTAAACTACCTCAGGCAAATGAAATACATTTAGATGGCGAAATGGACTTTTGTATTGCAATTTATTGCAATAATCATCAATGTATTACATACCTCAGTACAATACCCGTGTTCTTTCATCTGTAATTTGGTATGAACCTGAAACATGGACTACATTTTTGTCAACTTCGTCCGCCATTTTGTTGAGTGTTGGTGTAGTCATAATTCAGGAATATGGTTGCGTATACATGATATATTTGGAAGAACGGAACCTACGTATTATTTCCTAGCACATAATGATACGTATTCATCAACATCCCACATTTTAGTTTTACTATAAACCTGCAATACCGCGCACAGTACAAATTTAAATATATTAAAAGAAGTGGCACAATTTCTTAGATGCATGGGTATCTGTGGAAAGTACCTGTTGACTTCAGATCAGATCACCTCTGCTATTAGCTGGTATGTGTGCGCGTGTACGTGTATGAGGATATGTGTATGTGCCGATTAAACATGTGTAAACAAGTATGCTAACATTTCCTTGTCTACCAGGAGAATTATCTCATCCTGTACCTATCAATATAGCGACTTACGCACTCAGGCAACAGAAGGAGAAGAGTTAAAGATGGAGATGATTCGTAGGTAACCGGAATTATTATCTAAACTTTCTTATAGACGTGGTTATGGTTTGTTTTCGATAAACTGATCATAAACTGATACGTGCATTTCGCTAATCTGAATGAAATAACCCAAATGGTAGTATTTTACATTGTCAATGTCTATAGGTGAAATATTTGTCGTTTTGGAGATGTGTAGCACGTGCAACTTTTATGAGATGCTGGTCGATTCGACTACTGTAAAGCAGGGTTAAAACCAGCTGCTTTTTGCTTTACTCGATATTTGGACATAGTCTCTCAACGTATTGTGTCATATTGGTGTCCGGTTTGCAACAGTACTGTTTGTAAAAGTTATACAGTCACTTCGTGGGGTATGCATGATAAGGGAAACATTCTGTGAGCGGTTTCATACCCAAAGTTAAATATCCTCTTTATACAGTGACACACTCAGGGTAAAGTGACACACTCAGGGTACAATGACACACTCAGGGTATAGTGACACACTCAGGGTATAGTGACACAATCAGGGTACAGTGATACACTCGGGGTACAGTGACAAACTCAGGGTACAGTGACACACTCAGGGTACAGTGATACACTCGTGGTACAATGACACACTCAGGGTACAATGACAAACTCAGGGTACAGTGACACACTCAGGGTACAATGACACACTCAGGGTACAGTGACATACTCAGGGTACAGTGACATACCCAGAGTACAGTGACACACTCAGGGTAAAGTGACACACTCAGGGTACAATGACACACTCAGGGTACAGTGACACACTCAGGGTAAAGTGACACACTCAGGGTACAGTGACACACTCAGGGTACAGTGACATACTCAGGGTACAGTGACACACTCAGGGTACAATGACACAGTCAGGGTACAGTGACACTCGGGGTACAGTGACACACTCAGGGTACAGTGACATACTCAGGTTACAGTGATACACTCAGGGTACAGTGACATACTCAGGGTACAGTGACACACTCAGGGTACAATGACACACTCAGGGTACAGTGACATACTCAGGTTACAGTGATACACTCAGGGTACAGTGACACACTCAGGGTGCAATGACACACTCAGGGTACAGTGACACACTCAGGGTACAGTGATACACTCGGGGTACAATGACACACTCGGGGTACAGTGACCCACTCAGGGTGCAGTGACCCACTCAGGATACAGTGACCAACTCAGGATACAGTGACACACTCAGGGTACAGTGACACACTCAGGGTAAAGTGACACATTCAGGTTACAGTGACACACTCAGGATACAGTGAGACACTCACGGTACAGTGACACGCTCAGGGTACAGTGACACACTCAGGGTACAGTGACACACTCAGGGTACAGTGACATACTCAGGTTAAAGTGACACATTCAGGGTACACTGACACACTCAGGGTACAGTGACAAATTCAGGCTACAGTGACACACTAAGGGTACAGTGACACACTCAGGGTACAGTGACACACTCAGGGTACAGTGACATACTCAGGTTACAGTGACACACTCAGGGTACAGTGACACACTCGGGGTACAGTGACATACTCAGGGTACAGTGACATACTCAGGGTACAGTGACATACTCATGTTACAGTGAGACTGGTCTGAAGACAAAACAGCTGGAACAGATCGCGTAAACGCACCATGCTTCGTGGCTCACCGAGAAGCATGACTTTTCACGTGCAGTCAGACCACGTGCTCTCGACCACGTGGGAAACGGCCGAATCGGCCAGTTGTGTACAGGTTATGCTTGGGTTAAGACGTAATTGAGTTTAGACGTCAGTTGAGTTCAGGTTTCCCTTGAGTTCGGTTGTTTCTTGAGTTGGGTGACAGCTCGTCAAAATAGGATTTAGATAGACTGATATAAAGAATGTATTAGTGCATCGAAATAGAAGTTCCATATAGCTAGCTGCTATAGAGCTAGATACTGTATATAGTAGACTTACGCTGCAATAGAGCCAGATAGTGTAGATAATAGAATTTAAGGTATCACATTAAGTTTCTTGCCTCATTAGCATTTGTTATAAGAGATTCACGTTTAGTTCCCCATTTGTATTGTTTGAATTATTTCATCAGTTTAAAAGAGAGTCACGTTTAGTTCCCCAAATAGCATATTTCGGTACTTTAATTTTAGTTAGTTTAGTTTTCAATTCCACTGCGCAACAATGGTAGCAGAGCGTGGTTTTCTGTTACATTTTCAATAGAACCAATAGATAGAAATAGAACTCATTTGATATTTAGATAGATAGACAGTTCAGACCAAACTATGTCGGAAACTGGAATAGATAGCCAGCTTAGGTCAACTACTTCGGAGCCTAGATCTCTGTCGGCGACAGCCGGACGTGTTCGTGTGTTCGTGTTAAAACAACAAAAGGCAACAGCCAAATCGAGTTGTACCAAAGCTAGGAATAAACTCATGACTTTGATAGAAAGTGATGATCAACCATCACAGAAACAGG
Organism: Haliotis rubra; assembly: GCF_003918875.1. Classification (NCBI taxonomy): domain Eukaryota; kingdom Metazoa; phylum Mollusca; class Gastropoda; order Lepetellida; family Haliotidae; genus Haliotis; species Haliotis rubra. Next base: position 179,233 of record NW_025765388.1, on the reverse strand, counting down.
TAAGGGATGGTGTAGATCAACTGAACGAGCTTTTCGTGAAAGCAACAGATGTTATATTGGAACTTTCAAAGGTTTATGTTAAACTGGAAGATCGTGAGAATGTTGAAAAGTTGGATCACGAACTTAATAGTTTAGAAGAGGAAAACAACACAGTTCTTGAATCTGTAAAGATATATTTACAAGGTAGATCGGAATCTGACAGATCAGGAAAACGCTCTCTGTCCAGTGGGGGTTAGAAAGGCTTTGCAACGAGGGTGAAAAATCCCGAATTGTTCAGCAACAAAGTGTTGTATCTCGGCGACAATCTCGTGTTGCATTTAGGCAACAATCTGAGGTAGCTGACCATGAACGTTTGGTATCTGAAGGACCCAACCAAGGTAAGGTGGATAAACTAGCATTGCATTCTAGTAGAACAGAACGCCCAGGTAAGTCTGATAATCAGGCCATAGGGAATGACATGTGGAAACAGTTAAAGCGTGTTTCCATACCTGTATTTTCTGGTGACGTGAAAACCTACCAAAGCTGGAAGGCTGCCTTTATGACTTGCATTGATCAGTCCCCAGCAACACCTGAGTATAAGTTGTTGCAATTACGCCAGTATCTATCGGGGGAAGCTTTGAAATCAGTTGAATCTTTAGGTCATAGCTCAGTAGCTTATGATGTTGCTCTGGAACGTCTTGAAAGGAAGTTTGGTGGGAAGCGACGGCAGATTGCAATCCAAAATGAAGAAATTAGTAATTTCAAGCCAATTCGTGAGGGTCATGTTGAGGATCTAGAGAAATTCGCTGATATTTTGATATATCAGAGAGTCAGATAGGGTAGAGGAGTTAGGAAATGGTCTCCTTAATGTCACTTTGTTAAAAAAGATGACTGAACCTATGGTGGCACAATATCAAAAGTGGGTGTTTGAAGGGGACAGACAGGAGTCAGTGGAGACTCTCAGAGAATGGATAATGTTAGAAGCAGAATTTCAGATTGTTGCGAAAGAAGCAGTACGAGGATTGAGTACACCTGGTAGGAGATCAAACCCGAAACAGAAAATGTCTAGCACATTTGTAAGTGATGTTACGGTTTGTGGTGTATGTTCTGGAGAGCATGAGATTTGGAACTGCAAAGTTTTCAAAAGTATGCTCGTGTCTGATAGATGGAATGTCGCCAAACGACTGACACTTTGTTTTCGCTGTCTTAGGGGCAATCATCTTGGTAACAGCTGTCGTCAAAATAGGTTATGTGGCATATCAGGTTGCGCAAAGAGTCACAATAGATTATTACATAATACAAAATCTAGACGGAATGAATGCACAGACAATTCTGCTCAGGGCTACCAAGAGATAAACAAAGCTGAACCACCGGTTGTTGAGTCAGTGGTTAATATGGGTCATGATGTAGAACATGCAAAATCTAAAACATGTGTTCAACCTGAAAGATCTCATGCAACAATGCCACCAGTGTCCAATACGTTGATAGCTCTTCGCACAGTTCCAGTGGTATTAAAGAATGGTGCGAGGAGCATTACAGTAAACGCTTTGCTGGATGATGCAAGCACGAAGTCGTACATCAATGCGGACATTGCAGCTGAGTTGGGGTTGCAGGGTGAACCACAAAAGATCTTTGTAAATGTCCTTAATGGTCACACAGAATCGTTTGACACAAAACCAGTAGAATTCAAGCTTGAAAGTATCAGTGGTGATCTAGGTATCCAGATGTCTGCAATGACAACTAATAGTGTGACTGGTACTTTGCAAGTGATAGACTGGCAAAAGCATGGGAGCAAATGGGTACATTTGCAAAATATTCCATTCCCCAAAGTAGCAAAGCCTTGCATGGTCGATTTGCTCATTGGTGTTGATCAATTAGAATTGCACCAGTCATATAAAGAAGTAACTGGATATCCTGGGGATCCAGTTGCAAGACTTACACCACTTGGGTGGACTTGCATAGGTCGCTTGTCTGATCAAGGTAGGTTTGAACAAAGTAACTTTGCTAGCTCATTCTTCATAGACAACAAAGATATTGAGCTGAACCAGTTAATGCACAAGTTTTGGGAATTAGATCACGGAAACCCAACATCATCTCAAATAAAGCCTGATGATGAAGTGGTTTTACAAGCAGCACATGAAACACTCACACACAAAGATGGCAGATATGAAATAGGTATTCCTTGGAATGAAAATGTTCATTTGCTGACTGACAACTATCATATGGCTGTTAAACGTCTTTACAGTACTGAAAAGAAGTTGTCTAAACATCCAGAAATAGCAAAGGCTTATGATGACATTATTTCTGAGTACTTGTCAAAGGGATACATTCGAAAAGTTCCACAAGATGAACCACTTAGTGAAACAAAATGGTACCTTCCTCACTTTCCCATTTTGCGTCCTGACAAGAGTACCACCAAGGTTCGTATTGTGTTCGATGCCTCAGCTAAACACGAGGACCTCTCTCTAAATGATGCAATACATGCAGGATCTAAGCTGCAAAGCGAGTTGTTTGATGTTTTGCTTCACTTCAGAAAGCATCCGGTGGCACTTATCTGTGACATAGCTGAAATGTTTCTTCAGATCAGTGTGTCACCAGATGATCAACCTTATCATAGATTCCTGTGGAGGTCAATGGATATGACTAGAACTCCTGATGTGTACGAGTTCAGCAGGATTGTATTTGGAGTTACATCCTCTCCATTCTTGGCCCAATTTGTGACACAGGAACATGCTCGAGTTCACATGAAAGAATATCCACTGGCTGCAGAAACAGTCATCAAATCGACATATATGGACGATAGCATGACTTCTGTTGAAGATGTGGAAAAGGGTATAGAACTCTATGAACAGTTAAAGGAACTATGGTCTAGGGCAGGAATGCATGCCAGAAAGTGGATGTCAAATTGTCTTGAGGTTTTAGATGGCATACCTGAGAAGGATAGGGTGAATGAGGTTGATCTCAACAGAGGACATTTGCCTTCAGTCAAAACTCTTGGCCTACTGTGGATAGCCACAAGTGATTGTTTCACATTCAGGGTAAACTTTCCCATTACTGTTGAGAAGATCTCAAAAAGAGTTTTCCTGAGATATGTTGCCAGGCTTTTTGATCCCTTGGGTTTAATATCACCATTCATTGTTACTGCTAAGGTGATTCTGCAAGAGATGTGGATGGCGGGACTTGAGTGGGATGATGAGGTAGATGGGGTCTTGAGACACAGAATAGAGCAATGGCTGGGAGACTTGAGTGGTCTAGAAGCAGTGAAAGTTCCCAGATGTCTATGCAGTCATAAAGATATGACATCTCTGACTTTGCACACCTTTGTTGATGCCTCGCAAATAGCATATGGAGCAGTTGTGTATGCAGTAACTGCTTACCCAAACGGAGACAAATTGAGCATGATAGTAGCATCTAAGAGCAGAGTTGCGCCACTGAAAGCTGTCAGCATACCCAGATTAGAACTTACGGCAGCTATCCTAGGTCTGCGATTGGCATTGCATATCACAGAATCACTTGATGTTGACATCAGGCAGGTTGTCTTCTGGTCGGACAACATGAACGTGCTATGCTTGATTAGAAATAACAGCCGAATATTCAAACCTTTCGTTGCCAACAGGGTGGGTGAAATCCATGAGGTTACAAGTCCTTCACAGTGGAGACATACTCCCAGTGAGGCAAATCCCGCTGATTTGATTAGTCGAGGTGCCACAGCTCATCAGTTGATGACAAATTCATTGTGGTTGTCAGGGCCTTCTTACTTACTGAGAGATGAAAGTGAATGGCCTGAGGAGCACTGGAGCAGAGGCTCTTATCAACTCTCGTCCCTTAACTTACCAGTCGGCTCATCCACATGACAGTACACCTCTCACGCCAAATCACTTCTTACATGGACAGGTTGGCGGGGTGTTCGCACCTGACACAGTTGACACAACAGATTTCAATCCACGCAAACGGTGGAGAAGAGTTCAAGAGTTGGTGCGTCACTTTTGGTGTCGGTGGATGAGGGAATGGTTACCAGGTCTCAACACTAGACGAAAGTGGTTCTCTCCTCATAGGGATCTTCAAGTTGGCGATGTTGTTTTAGTAATATCTCCCGATATGCCTCGTGGAAACTGGCAGCTTGGCAGAATTGTGAAGATCTATCCAGGAAAAGATGGCCACGTTCGTGTGGTTGATATTAGGACAAAACAGACAGTACTGAAAAGACCAGCAAACAAAGTATGCCCACTAGAATGGACATCGAGTGAAACAAATAGCTATGATTAGCTTTCAGATAGGTTTTAGTCAATGATTGACAGAGGTCAATCATGGAGAGGGTATGGTCTGAAGACAGAACAGCTGGAACAGATCGCGTAAACGCACCATGCTTCGTGGCTCACCGAGAAGCATGACTTTTCACGTGCAGTCAGACCACGTGCTCTCGACCACGTGGAAACGGCCGAATCGGTCAGTTGTGTACAGGTTATGTTTGGGTTAAGACGTAATTGAGTTTAGACGTCAGTTTGAGTTCAGGTTTCCCTTGAGTTTGGTTGTTTCTTGAGTTGGGTGACAGCTCGTCAAAATAGGATTTAGATAGACTGATATAAAGAATGTATTAGTGCATCGAAATAGAAGTTCCATATAGCTAGCTGCTATAGAGCTAGATACTGTATATAGTAGACTTACGCTGCAATAGAGCAAGATAGTGTAGATAATAGAATTTAAGGTATCACATTAAGTTTCTTGCCTCATTAGCATTTGTTATAAGAGATTCACGTTTAGTTCCCCATTTGTATTGTTTGAATTATTTCATCAGTTTAATCAAGAGAGTCACGTTTAGTTCCCCAAATAGCATATTTCAATGGTAGCAGAGCGTGGTTTTCTTTAATTTTAGATTAGTTTAGTTTTCAATTCCACTGCGCAGTACAGTGACACACTCAGGGTAAAGTGACACATTCAGGTTACAGTGACACACTCAGGATACAGTGAGACACTCACGGTACAGTGACACGCTCAGGGTACAGTGACATACTCAGGTTAAAGTGACACATTCAGGGTACACTGACACACTCAGGGTACAGTGACAAATTCAGGCTACAGTGACACACTAAGGGTACAGTGACACACTCAGGGTACAGTGACACACTCAGGGTACTGTGACAAACTCAGGGTACTGTGACACACTCAGGGTACAGTGACACACTCAGCGTACAATGAAACACTCAGGGTACAGTGACATACTCAGGTTACAGTGACACACTCAGGGTACAGTGACACACTCGGGGTACAGTGACATACTCAGGGTACGGTGACATACTCATGTTACAGTGAGACACTCAGGGTACAGTGACGAACTCAGGGTACAATGACACACTCAGGGTACAGTGACACACTCAGGGTATAGTGACACACTCAGGGTACAGTGATACACTCAGGGTACAGTGACACACTCAGGGTACAGTGACACACTCAGGGTACAGTGATACACTCAGGGTACAATGACAAACTCAGGGTACAGTGACACACTCACGGTGGTCTGAAGACAAAACAGCTGGAACAGATCGCGTAAACGCACCATGCTTCGTGGTTCACCGAGAAGCATGACTTTTCACGTGCGGTCCAGACCACGTGCTCTCGACCACGTGGAAAAGGTCGAATCGGCCAGTTGTGTACAGGTTATGCTTGGGTTAAGACGTAATTGAGTTTAGACGTCAGTTGAGTTCAGGTTTCCCTTGAGTTCGGTTGTTTCTTGAGTTGGGTGACAGCTCGTCAAAGTAGGATTTAGATAGACTGATATAAAGAATGTATTAGTGCATCGAAATAGAAGTTCCAAATAGCTAGCTGCTATAGAGCTAGATACTGTATATAGTAGACTTACGCTGCAATAGAGCCAGATAGTGTAGATAATAGAATTTAAGGTATCACCTTAAGTTTCTTGCCTCATTAGCATTTGTTATAAGAGATTCACGTTTAGTTCCCCATTTGTATTGTTTGAATTATTTCATCAGTTTAATCAAGAGAGTCACGTTTAGTTCCCCAAATAGCATGTTTCGGTACTTTAATTTTAGTTAGTTTAGTTTTCAATTCCACTGCGCAACAATGGTAGCAGAGCGTGGTTTTCTGTTACATTTTCAATAGAACCAATAGATAGAAATAGAACTCATTTGATGATGACATACTCAGGGTACAGTGACACACTCAGGGTACAATGACACACTCAGGGTACAGTGACATACTCAGGGTACAGTGACATACCCAGGGTACAGTGACCCACTCATGTTACAGTGACACACTCAGGGTATAGTGAAACACTCAGGGTACAATGACACACTCAGGGTACAGTGACACTCAGGGTAAAGTGACACACTCAGGTTACAGTGACACACTCAGGGTACAGTGACATACTCAGGGTACAATGACAGTCAGGGTACAGTGACACACTCGGGGTACAGTGACACACTCAGGGTACAGCGACATACTCAGGTTACAGTGATACACTCAGGGTACAGTGACACACTCAGGGTACAATGACACACTCAGGGTACAGTGACACACTCAGGGTACAGTGATACACTCGGGGTACAATGACACACTCGGGGTACAGTGACCCACTCAGGGTGCAGTGACCCACTCAGGATACTGACCCACTCAGGATACAGTGACACACTCAGGATACAGTGACACACTCAGGGTACAGTGACACGCTCAGGGTACAGTGACACACTCAGGGTACAGTGACACACTCAGGGTACAGTGACAAACTCAGGTTAAAGTGACACATTCAGGGTACACTGACACACTCAGGGTACAGTGACAAATTCAGGGTACAGTGACCCACTAAGGGTACAGTGACATACTCAGGGTACAGTGACACACTCAGGGTACTGTGACAAACTCAGGGTACTGTGACAAACTCAGTGTACAGTGACACACTCAGCGTACAATGAAACACTCAGGGTACAGTGACATACTCAGGTTACAGTGACACACTCGGGGTACAGTGACATACTCAGGGTACGGTGACATACTCATGTTACGGTGAGACACTCAGGGTACAGTGACCAACTCAGGGTACAGTGACCAACTCAGGGTACAATGACACACTCAATGTACAGTGACACAATCAGGGTACATCGACACACTCAGGGTACAATGACACATTCAGGTTATAGTGACACACTCAGGGTACAGTGACACACTCGGGGTACAGTGACACACTCGGGGTACAGTGACAAACTCAGGGTACAGTGATACACTCGTGGTACAATGACACACTCAGGGTACAGTGACACACTCAGGGTACAGTGATACACTCGTGGTACAATGGCACACTCAGGATACAGTGACACACTCAGGATACAGTGACACGCTTATGGTACAGCGACGCATGCACATGGTAGAGTGACACATGATCATGGTACAGAGACGCACACTCCTGGTACAGCGACGTACCAGCATGGTATAATGACGCACGCACATGGTACAGTGACTCGCACGCACATGGTACTTTTGGTGTTTGTATGTAGATGTGTGTGTATATCATTGTGTGTATATTTTGTGAGCATATGTGTATCCGTTTATGCATATATGCGTGTATCAACGTATGTTTAAGATAAAATTCTTACAGAAATAGGTTACCTGATAAAGTACGATTCTCAATTGACAAATGAGGAACAAAGATTTGATGTCATCACTTTGCATGGTTATTGTCCCCTTGGACGCTGTGGACAATCGTAGTAGCGTAAGTAGGCATAATACATTTTAAAACATTAAAGTCAATGAACCTTTATTTACTTCACATGCGAGTTACATACAAGCGTTTCCGCTACCCTCATACTTCAACAATGTATATTTACATCAAATGACACGGTATAGGCGAAAAGAGGCAACAATATTCGTTGTTCACCACAAGGTAAACGCCTTTAATGTCACGTTAAAGAAGAAAACGTTATCTTTAATGGCCTTTACACTCAACTTGGTCTGCCTGTCAGCACTGACCGAAATGACATAGGGTATATATAATGGCCTATCATTCAACAATCTGAGAGGGCTATACAAGCACTCTGTGGAGGATGGAAAAATACATATTACATAGGAATCCTGTTATTTCTGTGAATAATTATTGTTTTGTAAAACCTTATTTCAAAGTATCTTTTTAAAGTAGTTTCTGGAAAAAATGCTTTTGGATAGACTCTTCAAACATACATCTTCTGACTAATTTGACACACGTATCTTAAATGCTTAGGCACCATACGTGAACCTACAATTTATTCTGTCATAATATATAATATTAGCATACATAAGGTTGGATGGGCAATGACAAACTACTGTACACCATCTGAAAGGAAGATAACATGGACAATGGCCAACTACTGTACACCATGTGAAAGGAAGATCATATGGACAATGACCAACTACTGTACACCATGTGAAAGGAAGATAATATGGACAATTGCCAACTACTGTACACCATGTGAAAGGAAGATCGGATGGGCGATGAACAAAAACTGCACAGCATACGACAGGTGATCGATTCGGCAATAATCTCCGCACTTTTACGCCACTTCAACTATATGTAACCAAACAAATATCTTAATGTCACTTTCAGATGTTTGGAAGGATACGCTTGGAATGGCGTGTACTCAGACTGCAAATTCATGTCTGGGTGGAAATACCATAATGTGATGTGTATCCCTCAGCGAGATAAACAATGTGTAGGTGTCCTGGAAGTGGCTCAGTTCGTGTCTATACTCTTCAAATAAAGTAGGGGAACCTGAACATTCAATTTAGATTGACAGACAGACATCTTATGAACGCACCACCATTTCTCTTTATCACAACCCCTAAACACAATGCATGGAATCAGTGTATGAAATAATCCCCGTCCGACCGCCCGAGACGGGTTAGATTTCAGACGGACGGTCTAGATTTACAGCTAGCCAGCCCGATGGTCTGGTAAAAACAATTAGATGTTATATACAATTGAGTCATATCTTTGTGTCTGGTCTGGTTAAATGCATTTTTGACATGTAACATTTTGAAGTTACCAGCCCTGATGTCTGGCTGGGTATTTGGCTTATTTCATACACTAATGGAATGCACGTGCGCAACGCAGTAGCCCCAATGAGTATCATTCTTGATTTTGAGAACTTTCAAGGAGATCGATGAAATTACTGTAGACCATTAACTTTGACAATCATCTTGCATCACACCGTTGTTAGTGTACACGTACACAATCGTACACATGCAAATTTGACGTCATACACCAATCATCTTTCCAGAGCGATTATGGTCATAAGGAAGTACAAGAGCAAAGTATTCATTATTATCCTATGGACATTGATTGACTTCGATATATCTCCCAATTCTTTCAATCGTAATAAAAAATGAAGTTCCCCTACATTTTTTAAGAGTATATGTGCAAACGATATGAAACGATTAGATAATAAATGTTATTAAAGGCTTAGAGTGGAATGTAAAACATCGATTGTCATTTTACAGTTGTTAACATCTAATGCTAAACACAATTTCTGACTATAGGGATCGATCGATCGAGAGGATTCCGCGACGCAGCTGTATCTTACAATCCCATGTTACAGCTGTTTAAGACTATTGCAACCATGTAACGTCACATACATGTCTCATGCGTCGACTCATTGCTCTCACGTTTGTTCATACACCTGAATACATAGTGCTCATAATTTGGGATGAACTTGGATAAGTTCCTGCAAATTGTAAATTGTTGTCCAAAATCATTCAATGACACCTGATGAAATATGCAGTGGCATTGTTTCCTAGTTTTAACACCTTATATCCTTATATGTAAAGTCACGTTCCTAAAATGAACATCGTTTGAATCAGAAGAACAAATATTAACAGGTTTCACCGAGTCCATAATGGAGGGACAAGTGTGGGGGACAACTCTCTCATAGGTCACGACCCTCTCAGACATAATCCCGATAGGATACACGCCATGCTAGAATACATACACCATGTACACAAACATGCCCATCAAAGAAATATAAGTAGGCACCGTATCCGCTTTAGAAAATACACTAACTGCCTTTAAAGTCTTTGCTGCTGGTTCACAGAAACCAACAACTTGAAGTGCAATGTATTGGTAAACAGTTCTTACAGTAATATAACTGATTGAAAAGATACAGATATGTTTTAGTTAACTGACTTAACTTCGCATGGATGTACGTACGTTTCATTAATAGATACAACAATGGAATTTGTTGAAGATTAATAATGATGTGAGAAAGAAAGGTATCAGGTCAAAATGAACCGGAAAGCACCGGTACGACCTGCTTGAGATGGAATATTTGATATCAAGTACTTGATTGTTATGGGACTTTTGGATAGTCACTGCATTTTGTAGTATTTTTTATTCGACTTTTGTTGACGTCACACTCTACTGTTCATTTTGTAATTTGTAACTCAATGTCAGTCATATACGAGTAAATGTGTATTGGTTCCCCACCCAGTAAACCAGACGCCAGGTGAAGTGACCAGATTCTAATTGATGTTTGGACCACCCAGTAAACCAGGCGCCAGGTGAAGTGACCAGATTAAGTGACCAGATTCTAATTGATGTTTGGACCACCCAGTACACCAGACGCCAGGTGAAGTGACCAGATTCTAATTGATGTTTGGACCACCCAGTACACCAGACGCCAGGTGAATTGACCAGATTCTTATTGATGTTTGATGTTTGCACAACTTTCGTGTTGATGATTGAATTGTCGTGTTGTTCAATCATTGTAGTAAACTGAAACAATATGTCTGCGTAGATACATGATACGTTAGGGTAAGGGGGCTTTTATTTCAGTGAAGCTTTCTTCCTGTGGGGATTTATTTCCGGGTAAGTTTTAACATACGGGGCTAGTATGTACTGGCATTGTCGGCTTTTGCCCGACCATGGAGTGTACAAGTCTTGACCTGGTCAAATGGAATTTGGAAGAGGTTGTAAAGGAAAATAACCAAAAAAACCCCCCAAAAAAACCAAATCCCCAAAATAAAACAACAGAAAACAAAAACCAAAAACCAACAATTAATACGAGGTTGTTGTCCAGAAAAAGTACATATTTTAACATGCCATCGATGTGTTGCCTAGGTTTCGTTTCGTTGTACCCTTTCCTCCGTGAATAGTCGTTAATGATTGTCACATGTATTTGTGGAGGCAGTCACGTTCAACAAGCAGAAACCATATCACAACACTTCTTGCATACGCTTAAGAAACTCTCTCTCTCTCTCTCTCTCTCTCTCTCTCTCTCGTCATCTTGGGACTTGTGGGAACATGGAATGTGTATATGTCATGTCCACAGAAGCATCAAGAGATGGTAACATGAGGCAATATGAGCCATGCTAGTAGAGCATCCATGTTTGCGTCGTAACCCAAGGAAACTCCATACTTTCACAGAGGAGTCACATAAGCAGAAATAAATATACAACGCAATATTGAGTAATTTCATCGTTGTCCTGTCACCGATTGATGGAAAATGAAAATGAACAAATACGCTCGATGCCAGGAATCCAAATGGGATCTCATCGACATTTGCACAGCCTCCCGCCACGGCACTTCATAATGTCCTGTTATGCAACACTGGTGAAATTGAGATTTATATAATTATTGTCCCCTTGTATATTGAAACTACGTGGATTAAAGTTGTGTGGATGTGGGCTTTTCCTAAAGGCTGTTAGCCCAAGCTGAGTTAACTTTGTATACAGCTGGTATAAACTAACGTATGAACTTTTGGCTGGCCAGTCAGGAAAAAGATGCCATTCTAAGTAGAATTGTCTAATTTTCTTGAAAATTCCATCTTCCATTATATTTTTCACGACCGCCCACTCGTGTCCTTCTACGTCGATTTTCAAAACATCCAGCACTCTCTGAAACAATATACAAGAGAAACATTTTAAAACCTAACATTAGAGAATAGGTGGTGTTATGTGTGAATACATTTTTAGTACATACCAGTGGCTCCATTATTCAACTGATGTTAAATAAAACGACGTGTTGTCGTGACCATATTTGAAGTCGAGTCTACAACGGCACGTGGGGCGTCCAAGAATCGTTTCGCAATATAATAAGAGTTACCTCCCTTGTATACATGGCCATGGAAGGTTGGACAGTTTGAACGGTCCAGGGATGGGACAGTTTCTGGAAGCCTTGTAATACATACAAACACTTTGGCGACAAGAGGTCGCGTTAAGGTGACCTGAATCTTTTCTTATCTACTTGCCTAGTAGTGTTTTCCTACTTACCTGAAAAAAAGTTCTACCAGCTTCAAAGTGTGTTAGTAATTCAAGCAATGACAAGGGGCTCTGATAACTAATTTTATATATATTTATTAATCTATTCGTTCGTTCGTTCATTCATTCATTTATTGATCTATTTATTTATTGACGTTATTTGGCCTCTTACCAATTTCATACCTATTATCTGTGGGAACCGATTTCTTGGTAAACTTCTGCGTCCCAATTTCGAAATATCCTATCGCTACAAATACCTTGCGATAAACTGGCAGTACAAAACAGAGTTACACATATATGAACATTTATATAAATGCATACGCTTTCTGAATCCTGAATTTTTGATGTTCTCATTAGGAAGATGGACAGTGCAGGACCTATATAGGTGCGTGTAATACAACTGAAGTATAATATGTGTGAAATATAGCACGTGCATTAACATCTAACCGAGATAAATTATGTGTGTGAAGTGTGGTGAGTGTGTGTAAAATAACACATTTGATAAATTTAGTGTATATAAGGGCTGTATAATTGTGTAATAGTTGGATATAACGGAGTGAGTGATCAACTTGGGATTAACGCAGCCTCAAACAGTAATCCAGCTGCATCATGTCCTGCCAGCCTACAGTGGGAGGAATGCTACCAAGTGATTTAGGTGTTTGTCGTTTACTAGTTCACTGACGAACATAGGGATATAATCGGGTCGAACCTGGATGCAACTACACGATCACAGCATTCTGGCGTGCCCAAGGGACGCAGCTCACACGATAGATCCACTCATGCACGTTCGAAATAATAGAAAAGTATGTCGTTAATCCAAGAGCAGTAGGATTGATGTTTGAACACAATTCTTTGAAGGTTTTCTATGCTATTTACGTGGATAGCCTATGTTGATTCTGATTGGACAGTCAGAGGGTATCACGGTGTAGGCGTGTTGTCCATTAGTACTTAATAAACTTCATCTACGAGTATCATGGCATCCTTACAATTCTTGTGGCATAGTTAAACTGACAAGGCACAAACACGTCTTTCATCACTATACCAGGAATCAAGTGTAACAACGTCTTCGTTTTGCAATCACTATATGGTTTCAGTTATTACTCCACTCTCCTGCAAGGTGAAAGCATACAGAATATATTTGTGTAAATTTAGTATAGTAATCCTGGATTAATGATTGAAGGAGGTAGAAAGCAAAACATACCAGTCTCAGAAGGCCGTGTCCTGTATGTATAGTATCAACACCAGAAAATGAATATAATTTTATGGTTGAATGTCCATTTATGACAATTTAAGATGTGTAATATTACCTAAATAATTCTGCGAAAAGTCAATATTATTCATGTCACAAAATTCAGCTGTTTTGAACAGCCTTGCCATATACATGCTTCTTGGTATGAAGAAGCGTACTAAACTTTTGAATGTCTAAAATCATTTTGATACCTCCAACACAACTATTGGTGCTCAAGTATTGTTAATGCTTTTTTAAAATGTGTAACATACATGAGAAGGTGGCCTAATGACGGAAATATAGCGAACTGACCTGTCCTGCTCTCCCACTCTCCCAAGTACCAGCACACCCACAGCAACACTCGTGTTACGGAAATATAGCGAACTGACCTGTCCTGCTCTCCCACTCTCCCAAGTACCAGCACACCCACAGCAACACTCGTGTTACGGAAATATAGCGAACTGACCTGTCCTGCTCTCCCACTCTCCCAAGTACCCGCACACCCACAGCAACACTCGTGTTACTGAGATATAGCGAACTGACCTGTCCTGCTCTCCCACTCTCCCAAGTACCCGCACACCCACAGCAACACTCGTGTTACTGATATATAGCGAACTGACCTGTCCTGCTCTCCCACTCTCCCAAGTACCCGCACACCCACAGCAACACTCGTGTTACGGAAATATAGCGAACTGACCTGTCCTGCTCTCCCACTCTCCCAAGTACCAGCACACCCACAGCAACACTCGTGTTACGGAAATATAGCGAACTGACCTGTCCTGCTCTCCCACTCTCCCACTCTCCCAAGTACCCGCACACCCACAGCAACACTCGTGTTACTGAGATATAGCGAACTGACCTGTCCTGCTCTCCCACTCTCCCAAGTACCCGCACACCCACAGCAACACTCGTGTTACGGAAATATAGCGAACTGACCTGTCCTGCTCTCCCACTCTCCCAAGTACCCGCACACCCACAGCAACACTCGTGTTACTGAGAAGAGTAGGCCATTCAAAAGGATATATGAGAACCAATATTTGAGACGAAAAGGATTTTATCAGTTAATGGTTTTAGGTGCTATTTATTGTTGATATTTGTTCAAATAAACCATTTGATGCAAAAACAGAATTACTGTACTGGTATTGATGATTGTAGTCAACAGGACAATGGGAGTTGTGGGCAATATTTGCTATGTGGCAGTGATATTTGTTTTGTAGCAATGTTCCAAATGTTCCACATTGTACATGTGGTATTCAGTGAGTGACAGTGATGTGCTGTGTAGACTTCCGCTGTGTTACACCTTATAGACATCTCCGGTGAGGCTGATAACAGTGCAGCAAGATCAGGAAAGTGCTGCAAGGCGTTTCTTTAAGAATCAGTTGCCTTTCTGTAAAATATTTCTACTATGGTTTTCTGAGGTATGTAATTCCAGCTAACTGTTGCCTCTTATCTCCCATTACATCATAAACCAGAAGACTGATATCGTATGTGATGTTCATTACAGCCCACATACTCTCTGCCTTGCCCTCTCTTCCAAGCTGCTGCCGAGAGATGAATATAACCGTCATTGTCTCTATTGCTGTAATCACTGCTATTGTATCATATTACCTCTGAATTTGTACTGCCACAATTCTATACTGACATACTGATAAGATTGTATCGATGAGCGTATAGTAAAGCAAATATCTGTCTTGAAAAGTGGCGATGTCTTTATTTTAAAGCGAAGGTCAAGGTACTGGCTCAACTATGAATTGTAAACTGTCTAATTGTAATGTAAAGTGAATGCCATGTAAAGTGAGTGAGTTGTGAAGTGGCTACAAACATAGTGAACTACTCAGTTTTCAGACTGTATGTGACAAGTGACTGTATAAACTCAGGCGCTCTCTGCCAAAAGTTATTCTCACTGGTGGTATGGGACGGTAGATGGTCGTCACTGTGTAAGTGCCGGCAGCATTTTGTTGTGACATTGCAGGATGTATGAGACTGTGACTACTGGTGATATCTAACTGTATGGACACAGGTTGTACAGGATGGTGGAAATGCAAGATGTATGATACTGTGAATGCAGGTGATATCCAACTGTGTGAACGCAGGTTGTACATGATGGTGGAAATACACGATGTATGACACTGTGAATGCAGGTGATATCCAACAGTGTGAACATTGGTTGTACAGGATGGTGGAAATACACGATGTATGACACTGTGAATGCAGGTGATATCCAACTGTGTGAACACTGGTTGTACAGGATGGTGGAAATACACGATGTGTGAGACTGTGTGTGAATACAGTTTGTTACAAAGGGTATAAACACAATTGGGATATACTTGCGAATACCAACAGTATAAGCTGTGAAACCACAGGTGGTATGTACTTGTGAAAACCGACAGTATTAGCTGTGTTACCACAGGTGGTATATACTTGTGAATACCAACATTATGAGCTGTGTCACCAAAGGTGGTATATACTTGTGAATACCGACAGTATGAGCTGTGAAACCACAGGTGGTATATACTTGTGAATACCGACAGTATGAGCTGTGAAACCACAGGTGGTATATACTTGTGAATACCGACAATATTAGCTGTGTTACCACAGGTGGTATATACTTGTGAATGCCGACAGTATTAGCTGTGTTACCACAGGTGGTATATACTTGTGAATGCCGACAGTATAAGCTGTGTTACCACAGGTGGTATATACTTGTGAATACCGACAGTATGAGCTGTGTTACCACATGTGGTATATAATTGTAAATACCGACAGTATGAGTTGTGTTACCACAGGTGGTATATACTTGTGAATACCGACGGTATGAGCTGTGTTACCAAAGGTGGTATATACTTGTGAATACCAACATTATGAGCTGTGTCACCAAAGGTGGTATATACTTGTGAATGCCGACAGTATGAGCTGTGTTACCACAGGTGGTATATACTTGTGAATACCGACAGTATGAGCTGTGTTACCACAGGTGGTATATACTTGTGAATGCCGACAGTATGAGCTGTGTTACCACAGGTGGTATATACTTGTGAATACCGACAGTATGAGCTGTGTTACCACAGGTGGTATATACTTGTGAATACCGACAGTATGAGCTGTGTTACCACAGGTGGCATATACTTGTGAATACCAACATTATGAGCTGTGTCACCAAAGGTGGTATATACTTGTGAATGCCGACAGTATGAGCTGTGAAACCACAGGTGGTATATACTTGTGAATACCGACAGTATTAGCTGTGTTACCACAGGTGGTATATACTTGTGAATGCCGACAGTATGAGCTGTGTTACCACAGGTGGTATATACTTGTGAATACCGACAGTATGAGCTGTGTCACCAAAGGTGGTATATACTTGTGAGTGCCGACAGTATGAGCTGTGAAACCACAGGTGGTATATACTTGTGAATACCGACAGTATGAGCTGTGTTACCACAGGTGGTATATACTTGTGAATGCCGACAGTATGAGCTGTGTTACCACAGGTGGATTATACTTGTGAATACCGACAGTATGAGCTGTGTTACCACAGGTGGTATATACTTGTGAATACCGACAGTATGAGCTGTGTTACCAAAGGTGGTATATACTTGTGAATACCAACATTATGAGCTGTGTCACCAAAGGTGGTATATACTTGTGAATGCCGACAGTATGAGCTGTGAAACCACAGGTGGTATATACTTGTGAATACCGACAGTATTAGCTGTGTTACCACAGGTGGTATATACTTGTGAATGCCGACAGTATGAGCTGTGTTACCACAGGTGGTATATACTTGTGAATACCGACAGTATGAGCTGTGTTACCACAGGTGATATATACTTGTGAATACCGACGGTATGAGCTGTGTTACCACAGGTGGCATATACTTGTGAATACCAACATTATGAGCTGTGTCACCAAAGGTGGTATATACTTGTGAATGCCGACAGTATGAGCTGTGAAACCACAGGTGGTATATACTTGTGAATACCGACAGTATTAGCTGTGTTACCACAGGTGGTATATACTTGTGAATACCGACAGTATGAGCTGTGTTACCACAGGTGGTATATACTTGTGAATACCGACAGTATGAGCTGTGTTACCACAGGTGGTATATAATTGTGAATACCGACAGTATGAGCTGTGTTACCACAGGTGGTATATACTTGTGAATACCGACAGTATGAGCTGTGTTACCACAGGTGGTATATACTTGTGAATACCGACAGTATGAGCTGTGTTACCACAGGTGGTATATACTTGTGAATACCGACAGTATGAGCTGTGTTACCACAGGTGGTATATACTTGTGAATACAGGTGGTATGTAACTGCATAAACACAGGCGGTATATGACTGTGGGCATGTAGGTGTTATATGACCAAGTGAATAGCTGGTATATGACCCGTGTAAATACAGGTGATATATGCCTGTAGTTATTGGCGTTATCTTGTTTGAGTACAGGTGGTATCTGGTTTTGTTTGAATACAGGTGGTATCTGGTTTTGTTTGAATACAGGTGGTATCTGGTTGTTGCGTACATATCTGTGTAAATATAACTTGCATATTCACTTAACGTGTCAGTACTGCGTGGCGTTAAACAGAAACCGTTACCGTCATTATCTCGCAATAATCAAGTAGTTATAGCCATTGCTGAATGGACTCGTTATGAGCTGCTGGGAGGGGGTTAACGGGGGTTAAGTGGTCTAATTAAACCACTTGATTCGTCTAATATACACCAGTCATAAATTATTGTTAGTTATTTGTTGGCCATAACACAAACATGTAGCTGTATGACCTATTAATTACTCACTCTGCATGTAGGTCACAACAACTGTCTACGGCATTTACACAGCTAACTATACGGGAAAGGAATGTTATAAAGGAATGTTATAAAATAATGTTATAATTGAATATTATAATGGAATGTTATAAAGGAATGTTATAAAGGAATGGAATGTGAGTGAGCAGGACAGATGCTCAACGGAATAGTCCACTTGCCTTTAACTATCCGTTCATTTATGCATACCTTCACTGTATCTATAAGTGGAACTTTAAAAGCTGAAATAGCAGTGAAGCAAAACTGCGTTATTCTTCACTGTAGCGGTTTCATCTAGATGTAGTTTCGTGGAGTGATCTCAACATTGTAGGCTGCTAAAAAGTAAATGTTGATAGATCAATACGTACATGTTCGTGTCCTAGCTCTTTCATGATGGTTTTCAGAGTTCTTATTTTCCACAGCTGTGTATTTTTGACATACATGTCCTTCCTTGCTTCGAAAGTGTCGCTGTCCACCCCGCTCAACCCCATGGCGTGAAACGTCACTCTGTCGCTGCGTCTGTGGTCCTCCTTGTGCATGCTGTAACGACGAACGTAGAATGGTCACCAAATATCTTAAACTTCTGAACTGGCACACAGTTTCTTTATTGACAAGGATTATAGATAACAACTTTTTCATTTCGTGAGTGCGACGTATCGATACAGATTCTTGTACCGTGTCAAGCAGGAACCGTCGCACTCAAGAAATAAAAGAAGCCGTTATCCATGAAGTTTGTCAATGTTATGCTTCCCAACTTCTAAGATGCCCCTCAAAGAAGTCAAAGTTTCTTTCCCAAATTAATAAATGAAAGACGCATTCCACGTCATTCATTTGTTAAACAAATATGCACTCGCTCCACGACTGGCTCTCGTCATGGCGTCAAACATCTATGATGGAGGGGTAGCTTAGCCTAGTTGTTAAAGCGTTCGCTAGTCACGCATAAGGCCCAGGTTTGGTTCCCCCATGTCTACTTTGTGTCAAGTCCATTCTACGCTGTATTTCGGTTTAACATGTACGCATCAACCAAATCCAATGTACGAATGAACGAATGAACGAAGCACATGTGACGCATGTGGTCTCACCTTAGGCAAGTGAGTTTGTTCAAAATTGCCTCTGTCCACCCAGCAGTAAAATTAGGTACCTGGTATGATACGATGGTAGTCTGAATTTGAACCTCGAGCGCCTGACAGGCGACCGGTTGTATTCTCCACATGGAGTGTTCTGTACTCGTTGACCAGGGGTAATATGTCAGCGCTTTGAGCATGCAATGTGCATGGATAAACGCGCAATATAAATATTATTATTATTAATATTATTATTATTATAATTACAGTGTCTGTCGGAACGTCATTATTGGTTAATTAGTACCGAAAGATTGAAACATAGTTATGTAACTTTGTGGTCAATTTGAAATATCAGCATTGTTATACATTGAGTCTATATCGACCAAATAATTCGTAATAGGTCCAATGACGTGCTCGGATGGTCAGTTCGTCTGTGGCGCCGCAATTCACTGTGCAGAATGACGTTTGTCAGGTGTTTACTGATAGCGCAGGTTCGAATCCCAGTTTTGTCTTGATTCTCGTTATCGGACACGAATGACACTCCGTAAAACATTGTTCACTAAAGCCTTAAACACCATCACTCGGATGCCTAAAAGTATGAATTGCAAAAAATATTTGGTCACTATACATAGATACAGGTGCAGAACAGCGAGTTATAAACCTGAAATTTAGTAAAATACATGTATGAATGCATGATTAATATGAGAAATCCCCCAACTCACCCCTCCATCTCTGACCCCGATACTAGGGTGTGGTCCCCACACTGTAAGTCCCATCCAGATCTGACCCCGATACTAGGGTGTGGTCCCCACACTGTAAGTCCCATCCAGATCTGACCCCGATACTAGGGTGTGGTCCCCACACTGTAAGTCCCATACATCTCTGACCCCGATACTAGGGTGTGGTCACCACACTGTAAGTCCCATCCAGATCTGACCCGATACTAGGGTGTGGTCCCCACACTGTAAGTCCCATACATCTCTGACCCCGATACTAGGGGTGTGGTCCCCACACTGTAAGTCCCATCCAGATCTGACCCCGATACTAGGGTGTGGTCCCCACACTGTAAGTCCCATACATCTCTGACCCCGATACTAGGGTGTGGTCACCACACTGTAAGTCCCATCCATCTCTGACCCCGATACTAGGGTGTGGTCACCACACTGTAAGTCCCATCCATCTCTGACCCCGATACTAGGGTGTGGTCACCACACTGTAAGTCCCATCCATCTCTGACCCCGATACTAGGGTGTGGTCACCACACTGTAAGTCCCATCCAGATCTGACCCCGATACTAGGGTGTGGTCCCCACACTGTAAGTCCCATACATCTCTGACCCCGATACTAGGGTGTGTGTAACCACACTGTAAGTCCCATCCATCTCTGACCCCGATACTAGGGGTGTGGTCACCCACACTGTAAGTCCCATCCATCTCTGACCCCGATACTAGGGTGTGGTCACCACACTGTAAGTCCCATCCATCTCTGACCCCGATACTAGGGTGTGGTCACCACACTGTAAGTCCCATCCAGATCTGACCCCGATACTAGGGTGTGGTCCCCACACTGTAAGTCCCATACATCTCTGACCCCGATACTAGGGTGTGGTCACCACACTGTAAGTCCCATCCATCTCTGACCCCGATACTAGGGTGTGGTCACCACACTGTAAGTCCCCTCCATCTCTGACCCCGATACTAGGGTGTGGTCCCCACACTGTAAGTCCCATCCATCTCTGACCCCGATACTAGGGTGTGGTCCCCACACTGTAAGTCCCATCCGTCCCGGTACGTCTTTACTCATTAGCCAAATTGTGCAAGGCAAAGGTCGTAATTCTTGCCTATAAATGTGGTTTGAACTACGCACGTTGACAATGTCTGCCAGTGATAGGCTTTGACTTACGATACGAAAGTTTATGATACGACTTTAGACAGTTTGAAAAGACTTGAACCCCAATAAAACACATGTCTGAACTTTCTTCGTGAGCTGTTTTAAAACAAGCTGGGCATGTGAAAGGTATATTTGACATTTAATTGACCTTCGTTACAGACCGGGAAGTTTGTTGTCATCGGGCTGTTCTCTGTCTTGATAAGCCCAATCTGCCTACCTCATATCAGTTGACATGAATTATAATTTATCTTATTTTCGAGTCCGCGTTGCCAAAAGTCAATTGGGTCATATCACAATTGGGTATCTTCCCCGTTTGACTACCCCCAGTATGACTACTCCCTGTTTGACTACTCCCGGTTTGTCTACTCCCAGTATGACTACTCCCAGTATGACTACTCCCAGTATGACAACTCACTACTCCCAGTATGACTACTCCCAGTATGACTACTCACTACTCCCAGTATGACTACTCCCAGTTTGACTACTCCCAGTATGACTACTCCCAGTATGACTACTCACTACTCCCAGTATGACTACTTCCGGTTTGACTACTCCCGATTTGACTACTCCCAGTTTGCCTACTCCCAGAATGACTACTCCCATTATGACTACTCCCAGTATGACTACCCCCAGTATGACTACCCCCAGTTTGACTACTCCCAGTATGACTACTCCCGGTTTGACTACTCCTGGTTTGACTACTCCCAGTATGACTACTCCCGGTTTGACTACTCCCAGTTTGACTACTCCCGGTTTGACTACTCCCAGTATGACTACTCCCAGTATGACTACTCCCAGTATGACTACTCCCGGTTTGACTACTCATGAACATAAACATAAAATGAAGCACCCCTACACTTAATAATGTACTGTACCTGTATAGGGGAGTACTCACAGTTTGTCTACTCTTTGAAATAAGGGAGACTCCAAAGGCCTACCTGTCATGATTAGAAGCCAAGTGAATCGGGGATCTTGTGATCATTCATTGTTTGTTTTGATATTTGGAGATAACTCCTGTGCTCGGATTAAAACTTTGTAAACTTACAGTACAGGTTGTTTGTTTTGAAAATTGGACATAATCCCTCCAACTTCCAATCAAACTATTAACTGTGAAACGCAAAGATATTCTAAATCATTTTTACCAGGTCATTATAACGAAGTCGTTATTCACTACCTTTTTTCATGTCGGAACTATCAAAGTTGAAGCACTACGGTGTATTTTTATATTCAACAATACGATGTTAGAACTACTTTATACGGTAACGGCGCATTGAATAACTCAACAAATAGTGACATTCTCAACTCATTACATCAGTTCATGTCTAAAAGTAACCGCTTCCAGTGATTATCATATCTACATATATACTCAATGTAAGACAAGTTTTATATAACTTGATTCTCTGCGGCAGCTCATTTCGTTACTAGACCAACACCATAACGAACATATTTATTATTTATCATTTATCTGTTATTTTGTCTCAGTATTATTCTTTTGTTGTCAGATTATTTCAAATATGTATCCAGCTATTGGAACAATATACTGGAGCGGCGTTTATATAGTTGAGTTAAGTTGAGTTGGGTTTTATGTCACATCGGCATTATTCCAGCCATATAGTGACGATATTAAGTCTGAATTAATACACCTTTTAAGTACAAAGTCCAAATGAGTTATATTATAAAAGCATAGCTCGTTCGCCTATCCAGGCTTTTCTGCTTTGACGGAATAAATATATGTTTAAACCATATTAAACTACCAGAGATTCATTGGACCCATCACAGTGTTTACAAAGTCCGTGTCGCTTGTGCTGCCCATAGTTCAAAATATTATACAACACAATAACTTCTTAATTCACTTACATTGTAGTGTATATAGATATATCAGATATGTAACTCAGGATATGTGTATACTTGAACTCTTCCACAATGACCTATGTAATTAGATGAATAAATATTGTGTGATCCTGGTACAGCTATAATTGTCTTCCTGATGGAGGGGAGAGAGCTAGTAATTACAACCACTAGACTGGAACAGGTTGTGTATTGGACGGGTAGTCAAACTGGGAGTAGTCATACTGGGAATGAACCCACAACTGTGTGGGATAGTTATATGCTGAGAAATGGACAACTGTTCAGAGATATACTCCTTAAGACTTCAGAACAAAACTAGTTTATGCCCGATCAGAAGGGTTTGAAATAAGGCGCACACTGTCTTTAAGGAGGAAATTGTTTAAAACATGGATGTGCTTTCGAATTAATAGATAATGCAGATTTAATCAAATCCAATTTCATGCATGTAAAAATATAAGCCGGGCACATGAAAAAACAGTCAGAACTGTGTACTGTCGATATCGGAACATTATGTAAGCTTCATCGAGACTGTTTTGAATGTCTAGACCGGAACCGGATTGATGGTAAGATGACATTAGAAGGTGGCATATCATTTACACGAATGACAACATTAACAGTTGTTACGAACACGTGTGCTTGTGTTCTTCAGTTACAGAAACAATAACAAAAACTCCGAGACATTACAAAAGTATATGACTAATTAATGGCAATATATTAACCAATGTGTTTGGCATTTGGATACATTATATATAATTCTTGCAATTGGAATATAATGAATTTACCTCGGATCAAATGAGTGCACTTCACATCCAATCTTTCCCATTGCATCGTCAAAACTGAAATCGTTTGCAATTCTGAAATAGAAACACATTAATAGTTACAGCAAAACAAAACTTTGTCAGCGTTCAACAATATTATGACATGAATGCCGACGAGACATCATATTGTGAACAGCCCGCGTCACCATTGGTGGCAGTCAGTCACGGACATTTCTGTAATTCGAGCAGCAACTATCGAGGTCACAGTGGCCGTGATTCTATACTCTCCACATACACATGTTATAACCTGATCTTACATGTTATAACCTGATCTTACAAAATTCAAACTTCTCACGATTTGATATAGACCATTTTCCTCAGAAGGGCCTCGCTCCAGTAAGCGATATCAACGCTATGACGATCCTAACCAACGTTGACGTATGGTGTTATCATCAGCATTGTGGAACGGGACACAAACCTGTAATAGGTAGTACATTCTGGAGAATAATATATTGCCACCTGTGTACTGAACGATCTAAAATCACCCGTATTAATCCTCTTGGTTTGTTGGATATTTCGTTTGTGTTTCATGTTTCTGTTTACGGATGTCTGGGTTTTTACAGCCTTGTGAACCTTTGACTTCTTTACAGAGATTGGGATGATGTAATTAACATAATTAATTGCTGGAACATATATTATTTGTTCTATTTCTTAATCAGTTTGGGGCGGTTTGGTAGCCTAGTGGTTAAAGCGCACGCTCGTCACGCCGAATACCCGGGTACAATGTGTGAAGCTCATTTCTGGTGTCCCCCGCCGTGATATTGCTGGAATATTGCTAAAAGCGGCGCAAAACTATACTCACTCTCTCCTTATTTAATCAGTTTATTGTACAACAGGATCCATTTTGTAAGAGTTGTTTTCTTATAAAGGTTAGCTCATAAGGAGGAGCTGCTGGTTTGGCCTACTTGCCATTCCAAATACACTTGATTCAACGTACTTCGAAGCCTCTTTTCTTGTGAACTCCAATTATGTTAAGCTATCATGTTGCAGTTATGACTGCTCTAACAACACAGAGACTGTGGACCAGTTTACACATGTAAACAACCACGTTGGCTGGACCGAAATGAGCGCAGGTCCTGGAGCTGCTGGGTTTGCTAAAGCTGAATGTGTGTATGGACGCTCAGCATCAAAGACGTCGTCTTGAAGAAATAGGCAGATGCACTGTTGTGCTTGAAATATTTAAACAATTATGAATATAATCAATGCACCGATTGCAACTAATGTACAACATTTTACAACGTCTTTCTTGCCACGTGTCCAACACCCTGTACAGTACGTTGGGTGTTCAGCGAAATGACATGTTATATATGTTACGCACAGGAGAATGTATATTTAATACCTTATGGTAATAAGTACATGAATTGAATCCAAAGGTGCATGCACTTACAGGCTTTGTGAGTAAAACACCTCATTTGGCAATGGGGTAGGTTTAGTTTTAGGTTATCAGCTCTTAAATGGAAATGAAAATAATTGTATTATGTTCGAATTTTTAATAACAGATAAAACGCTGTTAATTAGGATCCTAGTTGGTAACGACATCTCACAGGGTATACATATATAGAGAGAGAGCGACGTTTCGGTGTGGATTCTTACACCGTTATCATGTTAAGAGTGTCTACAACCAAGTGATGAGAAGTACATATACATAGGATGTTCTGACAGTTTGACAAAGTTATAGTATCCACCAAGAATCAGGATTTCACCAAAAGATAACTTCAGGAAGCCATCGAAATCCGCCTCCGCAAACCTTTGATCAAGAGACCAATGTTACCCGTACTACATACCATCGGACCTGAGAAGGTCCGGGGCGGTGGAGTAGCCTAATGGTTAAAGCGTTGGCTCGTCACGCCGAAGACCCGGGTTCGATTCCCCACATGGGCACAATGTGTTCAGCCCATTTCTGGTGTCCCCCGCCGTGATATTGCTGGAATATTGCTAAAAGCGGGGTAAAACTTAGACTCAGTCGAGAAGGTCCGGGTTAGAATTGATCTTCAGTAACCCATGCTTGTCTCCCATGAAGATCCGGGTTAGAATTGATCTTCAGTAACCCATGCTTGTCTCCCATGAAGATCCGGGTTAGAATTGATCTTCAGTAACCCATGCTTGTCGTAAGAGGCGACTAATGGGATCGGGTGGTCAGGCTCGCTGACTTGGTTGACACATGTCATCGGTTCCCAATTGCGTAGATCGATGCTCATGCTGTTGATCACTGGATTGTCTGGTCCAGACTCGATTATTTACAGACCGCCGCCATATAGCTGGAATATTGCTGAGTGCGGCGTAAAACTAAACTCACTCACTCACAAGATACAATGAATATGTATGGATTATTCACAATTCAAATCACTACTTAATGTTGAACTCAACTTGTCCTGTGACCTCCTTCCATATCAAAGGAACGTTATAGCTATGTTCCGCTATAACAACTTTAGATTAGCAGTGGCAACCAGTCGTCACACAAATACACCCTATGCTCAACATCTCTGACTCTACTGCCACTCTGTTGGCCTAAACTATGTTGAAGACGAGCTCCATGTCCAGCGTAACTGTGACAAATATTCTGAAATAAGAAATAAGTGTTTCACAACCCACCAGACCCACCCTCCACCCACAATTGAAACCTTTGTGCGTTTAATTACTTGCAACAACATAAATTATCTAAAACCATTAACTACATTCCTCTCCACTCTATTAAAACTAAGAAGTAAGCCCACTACTACTAACTGACCCTGTATTCCAATCGTTATCCTATATCCAGCATGTATGTATTCTTTATATTTGCGGGCGGTGGGGTAGCCTAGTGGTTAAAGCGTTGGCTCGTCACGCCGAAGACCCGGGTTCGATTCCCCACATGGGCACAATGTGTTAAGCCCATTTCTGGTGTCCCCCGTCGTGATATTGCTGGAATATTGCTAAAAGCGGCGTAAAACTAAACTCAGTCAGTCAGTCAGTCTTTATATTTGCATTATGTTGTATTATGGGCCAATGGCCTACATTACTGAAAAATAAAATGTCTGCATGTCTGTATGGATTTGTTTGCTGTTGTATAACGCCGCACTAATCAGTATTCCAACTCTATGGCGTCGATCTGTATATGATCGAGTCTGGACCAAACATGATAGGCAGGGGATGCATGGGTTGCTGAAGACCAATTCTAACCCAGATCTTCTCGGGTCAGAAAATCGGTAGCTGCATGTATGGTAGTAATCTTCAAACGAACCAACGAACGCAATCTTAGGGCATGCTTGGCTACCACGTATTAATCAGCCAAGCAGCAGACATGTGTTTATGCGGTCAGTGGCGGCTGTTCCATATATTCCTGCAGGAGGCAGTTACGTCATACACCACATCCGGGACAAAGAACCCTGGTAACGTATCGGGTTTTCATCAGCAGGAAAACAAAGATGCCTTTGTTACAAACGCCTCTATTGACATTTTGAGGTGTTAAATGTGGACTGTGTATTTGCTGACGTCCATGATACATTTGATGGCACTGGCGACATGGCAAAGATGTCAGTTGTGAGTTTAAGCTTTAATTTGACTACATCCTGTTTTGTCTTAAAAGCTCTCCAGTCCGATATGACTAGAAGTGTAACAGAGGGTTTTAGTATTCAATCCAGCTAATTCACTACCTCTGTGTTGCATATTGCCCGGGCCAGAGGAGTGAATGAGTCAGTAAGTACGTAAGTATGGTTTGACTCTGATGCAGGCAATATTCCAGCAATATCAATATCCTTGCCGGGAACCGAACCCGGACCAAACGCTTTACCTACTAGATGATGTTATAATGCTCCACTTTATGTCACACCTTATATCCAGCACGGGCTGTGCATCTGGGGATAAAGGCAAGGTTAATGTTTATGCCATGAGGTGTGTTCAATATACTCACCCAAACGAATACACAAGGCACGGTGGTTTCACGGCGTAAGGTTGATCTTGACACAAATGCCAATTCCCCACCGCTGTCAGGCTCTTACACTTGTACTCTACAGGTGACACGAAGCTCCTGTCGAAGAATTACATACATGCATACATATATAAGATTATTATGATCAAAACACATAGTTCATAATTCATTGTCGTGTGATTATTTCAGGAACTTCTTACATATGTACTACTGTACGCTCGGTATTCTCATCACTTTCTTTATATATTTATACTGAACAGCATAAGAAACGTCACCATGGAGAGTTATGTTAGAACCTTTATTTTTCCAAATACTTTCAATAAACTTTGAGACATAGGAAGAAGTAAAACTTGGCAAGAATGATGATCAAGGTTGGAATGAAAATGTCAGATGTTCTTAATAAGAAACAACACTCTGGCCATCAGAATTCAGTAGCTTGTGTGTCCGCCATGTGCATTGATAACTGCCGTACAACGTCGGTATGTGGAACGGATGAGGCGATTGATAAAGCCCACACTCTGATGAACAACTGATGCATTTCGGGTTGCAGTTGTCGGTCTTGGCCGCACGTCATTCAGCCGTCGTTGAATCTCGCCCCACAGGTGCTCAGTGGGGTTTAAATCGGGACTGAAGGAAGGCCACTGCATGGTTCTGATGCCATTATGCTGGAGGAAGTCTCTTGCTGCTCTCGCAGTGTGGGCATGGACGTCATCATGCTGAAACTCGTGATTGCGGCGACGTTGTGCCAAATGAGGTATGAAGCGTGGTCTCAAGACTTGATCAATGTACCGAGGGGCTGTGACACCATTGCCTCTCCCTGGACTGATGTTCTGGAATATCACAGGCTCAACTCTCTGCGCAAGGCTACTTCCACCCCAAACCACGAGTCTCCCTCAACAACACAAGCATCTGAATAACGATCCCCACGGCGTCGCCAGACTGTCACTCCGTAATGCGTTTGGGTGATCGGTTCTTACACTCACCTGCTTTGTTTTGGGTCACCAAATGACATGTTTCTTAACGAGTCAAAGTTACAGTTAACGTTCTTTGACAACAAATACGGAGATATTTCAATGACACAGTTTCATGCAATTTTACTTCAGGTGGCGTTTCTTTTTGAAGTTCAGTATATATTGACAATGAGCAGGTATTCGTCATGGTTATTGGGGGGGAATATTCAGCGAAATTATACGCTCTTTCTTCACCATGACGTCTTTGCTCGGTTCAAGTTTTACTCAAATGCATCTCTGCTTCGATCTTGAAATATATCCATGCTGTTCAATGACTAAAGGTACCTATCTGTATGCGCATCCCCTACATGCGATAAAAGCATATTTTGATCGAATTATATCGAATAACAATGAGCAAGTTTGCACATATGCTAGTGCCGATGTGTTGAACAACTTTAATTGCTCACAGCAGAGTGCTTTATATGTTCGCTCAGATAGATGGAAATCCGAAATCCAGTCATTTGGTATAAAAGTCAATACCATATATATGCGCGTAATGATATTAGGACCTAAGAACTGGGAACATATTTCAGCTGTGTGCATATCGAAGAGACCATGTTTGTACAGATTTCACCTGTGCACAACTTATCAAATATAAGGGCGGGTTACCAAGTGCGTGAAGACCTTGCTAAATCCTCAAGAGCCTTGCTATCTCCCACTCACCCCTGCCGTCTCCCATTCACTCCTGCAATCTCCTACCCGCTCCTGCTCTCTCCCGCTCACTCCTGCTATGTCCCACTCACTTCTGCCATCTCCCACATGCTTCTGCCATCTCCCACTCACTCCTGCTATCTTCCACCCACTCCTGCCATCTCCCACTCACTCCTGCCGTCTCCGACTCACTCCTGCCATCTTCCACCCGCTCCTGCCATCTCCCACTCACTCTGCTGTCTCCCACTCACTCTGCTGTCTCCCACTCACTCCTGCTATCTTCCACCCACTCCTGCCATCTCCCACTCACTCTGCTGTCTCCCACCCACTCCTGCTATCTTCCACCCGCTCCTGCCATCTCCCACTCACTCTGCTGTCTCCCACTCACTCTGCTATCTTCCACCCACTCCTGCTATCTTCCCACTCACTCCTGCCATCTCCCACTCACTCTGCTGTCTCCCACTCACTCTGCTGTCTCCCACTCACTCTGCTGTCTCCCACCCACTCCTGCCATCTATGCCCACCCACTCCTCCTGCCATCTTCCACCCGCTCCTGCCGTCTCCCACTCACTCTGCTGTCTCCCCACTCACTCTGCTGTCTCCCCACCACTCCTGCTATCTTCCACTCCCTCCTGCCATCTCCCACTCTGCTGTCTCCCACTCACTCTGCTGTCTCCCACCCACTCCTGCTATCTTTCACCCACTCCTGCCATCTTCCACCCGCTCCTGCCGTCTCCCACTCACTCTGCTGTCTCCCACTCACTCTGCTGTCTCCCACCCACTCCTGCTATCTTCCACCCACTCCTGCCATCTTCCACCCGCTCCTGCCGTCTCCCACTCACTCTGCTGTCTCCCACTCACTCTGCTGTCTCCCACTCACTCTGCTGTCTCCCACTCACTCTGCTGTCTCCCACTCACTCCTGCCATCTTCCACCCACTCCTGCCATCTCCC
Organism: Haliotis rubra; assembly: GCF_003918875.1. NCBI lineage: Eukaryota > Metazoa > Mollusca > Gastropoda > Lepetellida > Haliotidae > Haliotis > Haliotis rubra. The sequence continues at coordinate 148,841 of NW_025765388.1, read as the reverse complement.
ACTCACTCCTGTCGTCTCCCACTCACTCCTGTCATCTCCAGCTCACTCCTGCTGTCTCCCACTCACGCCTGCTGTCTCCCACTCACTCCTGCCGTCTTCACCTCACTCCTGTCATCTCCCACTCCGTCTGCCATCTCCCACATACTTCTGCCATCTCCCACTCACTCCTGCCATCTCCCACTCACTCCTGCCATCTCCCACTCACTCCTGCTATCTCCCACTCACTCCTGCTGTCTCCCACTCACTCCTGCTGTCTCCCACTCATCCCTGCTGTCTCCCACTCACTCCTGCCATCTCCAACTCACTGCTGCTCTCGCGTTTTTATGGTCTCTAAATCTTTTATATTTAGCACCATAGTCTTGTACGTTTTGTTAATAGCTGGTATTTGCTTGTTTAATCATAGGTTGTACAACCGAAGAAAATAAATGCATTCAGTAAGGGCATCTCAATACCATTTCATGACAATAAACAGTTCATATAATTAATTAGAAAGAAAGGTATAATTGTAAGTCATGTAACAAGGAATTAAGATAATGTCGGTTGATGTGATTACCAGTAGAGGAGAGCCGCCGCTTGCCACCATTCTGTAACTGACGTTCCCGTTGCCGTTTTATTACTGACCTGGTCGTTTCCCACCTTCAGCAGGCTCCGACATAGACCTGGAACAATGGAGAGGAAAACATACTAGCTGGGTGGGTGAAGGCGACTGTGGGCATCAAGTTTGGGTTTGAGTTGGGGATGGGTGAGCATATGGCGGTGGAGGTAGCGACACTTAGTATGTAGGAAAATAGAAGCGAAAAAGTCTTCACATAATCTTGCTCCTGTCCTATTGTACGATTCAGAGTATATTGATTATTGTATTTATGAATATGAATCAAATAGTGATGTCACTTAGTGACCTTGCCAGCGGGTGGCACCCATCACAAAGACACGAATGGCGAGGCAATTGTCATCTGAAAATCACCTTGGGGATATATGTAAGAAGTCAAAATACAGAATGGTATCGGACGTCACGCTGGTCAGTGACCCGTCCATTTTAAACTTCTTTAAACCGTTATTGAAGCAATCGTCTTGGTTGTTGTAACCCTGGTGGAAGAACATTCCAGCAAGAGTCCTGGGTTCTGGGTTCTGGAGAAGGGTTCTGTTTCTACATTGTACTTCACAAGTCGAGAACTTTCAACACGAACAAGTGGAACTGACGGGAAATAGAGGGAACTGCGTATTTGATTCTATAGGGTGGAGATCCAACTCGTCACACAACTTGGCGAATATTTCTTTTGAGTCATATCTGTATGCATTGATCTCATTATGAAACAGATGCGCTGAAAACTGCACTTTTAAAGATGCATGCAGATTTAACACACGCCATGTCTTAGGCTGCTGTGCTTATTGACTAGTGACATTATAGAAAGCGGTTGGATGGATGACACCATATATATATATACTCATGCCAATAATGGTTGTCACCCACTTCAATTTAACTTATTGGAGCGTGTGGGTGTGGGTGTGGGTGTGTGTGGGGTTTGGGAGGGGTGACAACCATTATAGGCATGAGAGTATATATATATATATATATATGTATGTATGTATGTATGTATGTATGTATGTATGTATGTATGTATGTATGTATGTATGTATGTATGTATGTATGTATGTATGTATGTATGTATGTATGTATGTATGTATGTATGTATGTATGTATGTATGTATGTATGTATGTATGTATGTATGTATGTATGTATGTATGTATGTATGTATGTATAAATAAATCTCAATACAACTGAGTCGTTATATTACCCGACGTCTTCAGGGTCAGTCAATGTACACAATATTACATTGTTTGATTAAGTAGTTGAGTGTTGAAAATGTAGACTATAGTAAACTGGACATTAAACTCTTATCCTTTCAAAAGACCAGTGTATCTCCACGGTATACAAGTAGGTTATCAGTTAGGATCGAGCTTCCTGGGCACACGCTTGTAATCGGACATCCGACCCTGGCTGCCACACACAGACCACAGGTTAACCCAAGGTAATTTGTCACAGATCTACTTATGCCTTTGCGAAATACATCGACAGTCTCGTTTGTTCAGAGCAGCTGCCTGGGAACTCCGTGAAAGAAAACACAGCGTGTATACATGTTTAAAGTACAGGAAGAGAAAAATGAGAACAGGCGTCTAGAGCGCCCCAGACTATACACAAACTCCGACTCCCGTGGTATCAGCCAATCACAGGCCTGGAACGGCAGACCCACCCTTCAGACGTTTTGACCTCTGTAATTCTTCAAAAAGTTGAGTCCGTATTTGCGTTGAAATGTGCACTTGGGTATTGTTTGATAGAGACAAAGATACGTTTACGCACTGTTGTAAGGTAAAAATGCTACTTCTAAACATGGAAAGTGTAACAAACCCATTGTAGAGAATTACTGTTATTTCGTGTTAACGGATGCTATCGCTGCTTGGTAATACATCAAGAGATATAGCACATAACAACTGGGAGTAACAGAATGCAAATGACCTTTAAGATATAAGCTAACGGTTATTCACCGATAATTAGTTTATAGTAAATCTCCGATCAAGACGTAAGACATGAGACCATGGAGTGATGTAACTTTGGACGAATCAGAAATGTTGTATCGGGAGATGTTACAATGGCGGAGCAGGCTCGAACACCTTAAAAAGATACCGTCAACACTAACAAAGTGTTGCAGGTTTCAAAGTCGAAATCGAACTCATCACTCGTCACACAACTTAGCGAATACTGTTTGTCTGGTCACATCTGTATGCATTGATTTCATTGTAAAACAGATGCGCTGAAAATTGCACTTGTGAAAACACATGCAGATTCAACATACGTCATGCCTTAAGCTGCTGTGCTTGTCGACAGGTCGCATTAAAGAAAGTGTTTGGATGGACAACATATGATATAAATCTCAATACAACTGGGTCGTTATATTACCCGACGACTTCAGGGTCAGTCAATGTACACAATATTTTACATTGTTTGATAAAACTTGATGAGTGTTGAAAATGTAATAATCGGACATTAATCTCTTATCCTTTCAAATGACCAGTGTATCTCCACAGTATACATGTGGGAGATCCGCCCCTGTGTTTCTGTAAACACAGGACCATGTTATTTATATTGTAGATATATATTTATATTATATTGTAGAACAAAACCCCAAAGGGTCTGGGTCCCTATTCTCGAAACGTTCGTAGCCCTAAGAATTCTTAACTTTGATCGTAGCCAATGTGTTAAGAATTGGTTTAAGAAGTTCGTACGTTTCGTGCGAACGTTTCGAGAATAGACAGACTGGTCTACTGTCTTGACTCTTACTAAAATATGACATGGTCCCGTGGGTAGGGTTAGCGATAAGTACCTAAAACACCATGTCCCTGTTGATGCATGGAGGACCGGTGTTCTGCTTTGTGTCAAGTCAGGCCATATATACGATAAATTGACAACTACGTTGCCACATGGACAGGCCTTTAAACAACACAGACAGTTATTAGCAGGCCTGTCGGGGTGTTCTGATTACAAACGTCTTTCTTCCTGGTATAGCACAGTTTACTGCGTCACTTTCTTCAGGAAGGTGTTTTAAAGGCGAGGTTCACACAACCACATATCCTTCGCCATGATGTTGTTTGTCACGCCCTAGACTAACGCTTAGTCTCTCAATATATATAATTTTGGGTGTAACATATAAACCCATTTAAATTGAAAATGCCCCAGGGAGACCAGAGATCCTGTACCTGGGGAAATCTAGACTTGCTCCATTTATGGCTGTAGCGTCGCAGGGAGGGCTAGGCTGTAGGAAAATAATAAGTTTCAGGGACTGTGAGACAGACTAGCCACGCCCTTCAACCTGCAGGCAGGGGAGTCTAAGACCATGGTGTTGAAGCACTTGGCACCTACTGCAGTATGAGAAATGCTGACGTATTTCTCAGCATTTTGATAACGCAATGAATACGGATAATAGATCGGCCATTTGGTTAATATTGTACGGAGACTGCATATTTGTACATGTACTGTGAGTATATATTTAGTTTCGGAAACCACATCTTGCAATAACGATTTTTCGCCACAGGCAATTTCAATGTTTCAACAGCGAAGCATGATTCTACAGTTTTTATTCTCAAGTCACCGGATATCTGATGGTCATTCCCCAATTTGAAACAGCCGTCCGTGTTCTCGTTGGATGGATCTGAAGATATTCCATTTCGTTGATTTCAGGACAGTTCTAAACTGGATTCCCTTATATCAAATGCTTTGGCTAAAACAGGTCCAAAACCGCCCACACATATATCAGCGTTATAATTATTTTGTCAAAGCAAGAGAAGCATCAAGACGTGTATCCTGCAGGTAGAAGCGGTAACCGCACCTCTTTGTTGCCTCCTATAAACGATTTCAATTACTGTGTTGCAACTAATCACCACAACACGTCAGTATGGCAGGAATGGGGCGTCTCGGGGCTCAACATCAGACCGGTAAAAACACTTTGTCAGGAGTGACACATCTGGGTCTCATAGCGAGGTCATCATATATATCATGCTGTTACATTGAATACTGTCAATGTTATCAGTATTAAGTTCTCGACGTGTAGTGTAGTATCCCAGGGCTACATGAGGTTAATACTACTCAGTCCCGAACGATTCAATACATAAATCCCAGAATATAACATCTGGGCGAGGAACAACACATTTACATACTTGAATTCAAGGTTTGTGAGAAGTCAATGTTTCGTACCAAAACGATATTTGTTATACCACACTGAAACTCGACAATAGCGGTAGGAACATGTATCAAGTAAGGGGTATGATTCCCTTCAGTATGTATCAATGTCAATCCTGCATACCACTCAGTCCCCAAGATCTGGCTAATCCTGGTTAATGCACACTCACTCCACTTCTTTGGCACTATAACTATCATGAGAAGCAAAATAAACTATACCTCTCAGCTGATGTGAGTGAGTTTAGTTTTACGCCGCACTCAGTAATATTCAAGCTATATGGCGGCGGTCTGTAAATAATCGCGTCTGGACCAGACAATCCAGTGATCGACAGCATGGGCATCGATCTACGCAATTGGATACGATGACATGTGTCAACCAAGTCAGCGAGCCTGACCACCCGATCCCGTTAGTCGCCTTTTATGACAAGCATGGGTTACTAAAGACCAATTCTAACCCGGACCTTCACTGGTTACACTATGTAGGGGTCATGACTTGCAAATTCAACTTTATCCCAGTCATCTTTGAACCAATGTTTGTACACACCACTACACAGGGAGATATTACTGTTTACAGCCTTTGTGCTGGAGTAAGTGGTGATTAAATAGATGGAATTTAACAACAGTTCCGTCAACATTCCACAGCATAAAACTAACCCGCGAAACCCCAACAGTTTACAACCTCACTTACTGTGTTGGACAGCTCAATATACGTACTTCACTGAGATACGACAAATGCCATATAACGAACTTACAATAGATATGTTACTATGAAGTGAAACCGTGTTCCTTAACTGCAGTGTATTGTATTGTAGTTGGTGTTGCGCTTGCTGGTCATGTATTCAGGCCATGTATATTTGACTTTGGTCACATAAATGCATGCATTGAATAAGAACGTGTGCTTGCATTTCCAATCAGTATAAATGTTGTTTGATGTGGAATATCTTAATGTACTAATTTAACGACAATAGAAGTCTTGTTGTGTTGCTGGCCCACTAGTCATAGCATGTAAAACGGGCGGTGAGGTAGCCCAGTGGTTAAAGCGTTCACTCGTCACGCCGAAGACCCGGGTTCGATTCCCCACATGGGCACAATGTGTGAAGCCCATTTCTGGTGTCCCCCGCCGTGATATTGCTGCAATATTGCTAAAAGCGGCGTAAAACCATACTCACTGACTCACTCACTAGTATGTAAAACCCCAACTGGAAAGCATGTGATATCTTATTTAATAGTGTTTTGTCTTCTTCTGCTGTAGTGTATAGCGTACACACACACAAACAAACACACACACACACACACACAAAAACAACAACAACAAAAAAAACTTCTACCATCCGGTGAACTGTCGCGGGATATGTTCCTCACGAACACCACGTTCATCGTCGCACTAACGTAGCTAACTACAGCATAATTATTCGTGTGATCTGAAAACAGGGAACTCACTTGAGCCATGCCGCCAGGCCTGTACACGTGATCAGACAGGCAAATTCGTCAATGCCTAACCCGACTGTCTCATGTCCTCCACATTCCTGTCCTACTTTGCACGGAACATGCAACCGGCAACAGTATTCAGTACGTGTATTCTAGTCACAGCTTTATGCAAAACGTGCGAGTGGTGGACATGATAACCGTTTTCACCTTGTGTCATCACTGTGTTTCAAGGATCCGTTCACTTATATGTTCATACTTCAACCTTCATACTTCTTTCTGTTAAGTGTACTTTTATGTCAGATGGAATCTGTTTTAGTGGATAATATGAAGACCTGGGCCCCGTTTCACAAAGCCACCGTTGCGCCACGACTGTCGTGTCTACGTTACAGTTCCTAGGAGATACAGTCGTAGCGCTACGATAGCTTTGTGAAACGGGGCCCTGTAAGGGACCGTTCATAACTTGTGGCTGTGTGTGTGTGCGCGCGCGCGAGCGTGTGTGTGTTCTGGGGAGGTAGGGGGGGCATCAATTTTGTACACATGTACTGGGGGAATCAACAATTTTGTACATAGTGATATTCAAAATTATGCTTAAAATTATGGGAGGGGAGGGGTCATTGATTTTGTACATGATATGCAACGGGGGTCACTTACATTTATACGTAAATTTTAGGGTGGGTGTGGGGGTCATTCACATTGTACATGCTTCTGCATAAAAATCAGCATCAATGGTCGGGGTAAATTCGAAATTTACAGTGAAACGTGTCAACGTGTTTCTGAACAGTTTTGAGATATAAGGGAAAAACAGACTTAAAGCTACATTGTTTCAAACTGATACTGTTTTAAACTCACTCAAAACTGTCTCTGACATGCGGCGTCTATGACGTCAGGAACAGCTACGCGCTATTGCCACGTTGGAAGTTGGAACAAGACAGAGCATTGTGACTCTTAACATTTCACAGTAAGTAATTATCAAATTATATTCATGATATCGACAGACAAATAACGTTGAGAACAGACGTCGATTTGATCAACCCAGCGCGACAGCTGTCGCAGAGGACCGTTTCATCGCAAAGACTGAGCTTAAGGGTCGGTGGTGTACTAGATTAAGACTTGTATTACGCGTTTTCACCACAGAATATTATAGAATTTTCTTGAATCTTATTTTATCTTCTTTGATGGGCATTTTAGACTTTGAGGTAATGAAGAATGATGATAATTTTACGGATATACAACTTGTTTATTCTGTGAAAAGCGATGTTTCGACATAGATTCATCACTTGCTTGACAACGATATCTATGCCGAAACGTCGCCGAACGTATGTAGTTAAATTGTACATCTCCCTTCCGGAAGAATGACTTAAAAGCAAAGTTCGTCAGCGCCAGAAAGGATTTCGACAGACTGTTAAGTAAAAGTTAAGGTTTTCGAAAATTATGGTACAACACTGAGCTGGGTACAGTCCCTTACACAAGAAAATATATGGTGATTTCCAAAAATTTCCAAAATTGGAAACAAAGACATACATAGGTTATAACGGGTAGTTGATATCCACAAGAGCAACATGCACTGTTTATTAAATGTCTGTTATACGTATCGGCGTTTGGGTCGCTAGATCCGAGCCTGAGGCAGCAATGAACGATTTGACAAGAACAAGAGCCATAATTAATATCAATATAAATCTTGTTTTTGGTTTTTGTAATTAGGTTTTAAAATTCTTTGAGACTGCAAGATTCAGTTACATAGCAAATCAGTAATTAGCTAGGGTGAATCCATTCTATCAGACAGGGGAGTATGGTGTGTTTTCGTTGTTAATTACCGACTCCACTGTCTCATAACTGGGAGTCTCACAACTGGGAGTTCTCACAAACGGGAGTAGACCCCTTGACTCACTCATCAATTAACAAGGGATTAGGTCCTGGGAGTGCAAAGAACAACAATTTACCATCACCCACCTGTTATCTCCCCTTGTGGACATTTCCAAAATTGTAAATGTTTGGAAATCTCATATTTCCAAAATTGGAAATGTCTTGCAAACATCATCTTTCCAAAATTGGAAATGTCTTGGAAACATCATCTTTCCAAGACATTTCCAAGCTTGTAAATGTGGACTTTTATTCCAGTGTTAGTTTGAGTATCTCCGACGTCAGGAATATATCACAAGCCGACTTCTTTTGATTAAAAACCGGGTATTTTTTATCGATGCAGAAGATTGGGTGAATCAGTTATGGAACGACCGAGGTTTAACTAATGGAAATAGATTACGTACACACAGATTGTTCAAGTCCAGTCTAAACGCCGAAGCTTACCTGAGCTCGATATCTAACCGACGCCGTCGTAGTGTATTAGCAAAACTGAGGTGCGGTACTCTCCCTCTAGAAATCGAACTAGGAAGATTCAGTCGTTCCTCTCCAGGAACGAATTTGCAAAAGTTGTGATCTTGGCTAGACTGAAGATGAATTTCACTTTCTGGTGAAATGTAACCTCTATACAGATATCCGAGCTGATATTATTAAGAAGTTTTACAATAATTCACTCTCATCATTCTCTCCTCAATGCAAGATAATATCACCTGTAGCGCCTTAGCCGCAGGGATTTTCAATATGTATGAACGTCGCCTTAAACACCATACGTAATGTCATTCAATCAAGGTAATAACAATAATGATATTTATAAAGCGCTTTATCCACCCACAAGGTGCAATTGTTCTGTACAGTTGTTTTGTATTTCATGTACCATAGGCTTGGTAATACTGCTATAGTATTTTATGTGTTTGACATTTATAAATACTTTTAACGCAATTTAATGTACAATCGTGTCTCGTGAAATGTATATGTATATCTGGAAAATATGTGACACGGTAATAAAGTTTACTAATTTTCTTCTTCTTTCTTCTTCTATAAATAGTTGTGACACCATTTTACTGAATATCCCCTACCTATCATTTTCACAGAGTACCAGAAATGTAATGCAGTGGACGTCTCACACCCCAAGCATCCTGCTAATTATCGCCATCTAAACAGTATTCCTATCTTGTCATATACTTCAGCTTTAGGTCGCTTGGATGTCCTGTTACAGGTTCCTGTTACCATACATCCGTGATGTCACGGAGATCCGGATGTTACATGTGGTGTTAAGATAGCTAACTCACGACATACCTCATACTTCCGGACTGGTAATGACGGAGATGATGTTGATGACAATAGACCCTATATGTCTTCATGAAGGACGCCCAGTCACAATGAGATAGTTATCCGTATATTACATGCCATATGTCAAAACAAGAACGAACCCAGTGACATATTTCATAATTTATGTTTTCACCATCAACATAATATGAGCCAAACTTCCACCCCGACACACATACTGGCATGTTGAATTAAATCGTGTTCAGTCGACAGGACTCAAAACCGCCCCCTTTACAGTGCTAACCGTCCCCATTACATACAGTGAAATCTGACTGACACCAGAATTTAAATCATGTCCCATGGCGTGGAATGCAGAGTATGTGTCAACACGCGTCCAAGCTCCAGCTGTTATGTTGTAGAGGAAAACACACCCTAACGTACCGTCTCACTTTGTGTTGTGTCAGCATATCAAACATTTAGTTTGGTTTGACGCATTAACACCCAATCATTTCAACTACGTGTGTTACATATTATTCAAAGGAAAAATCAATAATAATAAAGTGTGGGGAAAAACAAACAAAAGAAAACGAAATAAACCCAACTGCCACTCTCGGTAATACCCATTACGCAGTATATCCCAGGGGATGCCGACCTACTATATGCATAGAAAGCATCACTTTCACTGTTTCTACTGAAAAGGGGAAAAATACATCACTGGTACTGTTTCTATTGAAAGGGAAAACACACTGACAAATTACATCACTGGTACTGTTTCTATTGAAAGGGGAAATACACTAACAAATTACATCACATGTTTTGTTTCTATTGAAAGGGGAATACACAGTACCAGTAATGTATTTTGTCAGTGCGTTTTCCTTTCACTAGTAAAAAATTGTTCGAACAGAGAATACCAAATTGAACACTTTCCAGTTTGTCTATTTTTGCCGAAAGCAAACCTTACAAATACATAAGGATGTAAGGATGTGAAAACATATACTAATTCGATGAGAGGCTTATAACAACGCAAATATCGTATTTTCATTTTAAACAAACCAAGAATTATAGGTTGGACGAGTTTTTAGGTTGGAACATACGATCAGCAGATTCTGGAGTCAGCCTTCTTGACAACTAACATACAACAAAAGTGATATCAGGAGCAAGGTTCTGAATCCTTTCCATCCAATGGCACCTTTCAGGAACAAGCAATGGTACATACATTGTTGTAGTGGGTGCGTCCGCAAATTGTAGTGTATCCAACCACTGCTGTAATCTGTTTTCCAAGGGCGACGACTACTGGAGTCAAGGTCAAATGACTACTAACACCCAGTGACCATAACACAAGATCACATCTGGCCTCTTCATCAAACGTGGGTCTAAGTAGTAAGGTGTAGATAAAAGAGAATAACCCGCATCAATAAAGGGAACATATCCCAAACAAGGTTGTGACAGTAACTGAACTACACAGATAATCACAAAGAAAAATACGGATAATAAGTCGATTTGCTAGGTGCACATGACAGTGCACATCTGACACGGATTTGTGTCAATCCTGTTCAGCTGACAGAGCACATCTGACAAAGGTTTGTGTCAATCTTGTTCAGCCGACAGAGCACATCTGACAAAGGTTTGAGTCAATCCCTTGTTCAGCCGACAGAACACACCTGACAAAGGTTTGTGTCAATCTTGTTCAGCCGACAGAACACACCTGACAAAGGTTTGTGTCAATCTTGTTCAGGCGACAGAGCACATCTGACAAAGGTTTGAGTCAAGCTTGTTCAGGCGACAGAGCACATCTGACACGGGTTGGTGTCAATCTTGTTCAGTCAACAGAGCACATCTGAAAATGGTTTGTGTCAATCTTGTTCACCTGACAGAGTACATCTGGCAAAGGTTTGTGTCAATATTGTTCAGCCGACAGAGCACATCTGACACCGGTTTGTGTCAATCTACTTCAGCCGACAGAGCACATCTGACAAAGGTTTGTGTCAATCTTGTACAACCGACAATGTTTGATGAATATGTATAACTGCTAACGCTAATGCTTCACTTCAGTCTTCTTTATATAAATATGAATATGATTCATCCACTACATGCTATTGATATCTACGTTTAATACCACGTTTTGGTGTGTGTATGTGAGAGTGTGTGTGACCGTGTGCGAGAGAAACTGTCTCTCTCCCTAAGCGTCCTCATGCTTTAACTATAATAGTTCAGGGCAAAAGTGTGTTTTATTACACTATACATGGTGGTAGAGCGAAGTGTATTTCTTAAGTAAAACGTTCTATCTAACCTTATCATACTATGTGTATGGACTAAAGCATACTTCAGCGATGTTAAATTAAGGGGGGCATTGGCTGTATATACCAATTACACGACCAGACGACCATTCACAAAGTAACATATACTTTTTATCTGACAAAATACCTGACGTTATCACAAGGTTAGTGGGCTGACACGTGCCCCTGACATACCCAGAACATTGCACACATAATGTCCAAACTTAACTGTGAGACCACCCTTGAGTGTCCATTTCCTATGTGTTATATGTTTCGGTTTTATCACGTATGGGTGTATACTTCCGTTAGTTTATTTTCGTATACAAATGTGTCCTTTATAATGGTGGAAATAAAGAGTATGTTCGACATTACAGCTAAACAGGAAAGAAATACGCAATTCTGTAGACCAACTGTTGGACATTGTGTGTTGGCAAGCATGGTAGCTGAAGTGTATGGGTTGAGGATTCCTGACTGGTGTAAGGATCGTGTCAACACGACACCGTGGTGTATCTGTACAGCCGTAGTGTATCTGTATGGTATAGCCGTGGTTGATCACACGAACCAGGGAAATCGGAAGGCTTCTACTTACCAGAGATCTGTAAAGTTGAAGTAACGGGACTCAAGTTCACATCCATGTAAGTAAACATTAGGTATAAATTCCCTGGTATGGCAACAGCCAGCACAACGCCCAGCACATATTTGCAGCGTACTGGCATGTCGACAGACAGCCTGGAACTGGCACACAGCGAACAACACAGATTGTACCGCTCTCCGGCTGCTGTGTCACAACCTCTCTGTGGCTGCTCCGCGAACAGGATGTGTAGACCTTTCCCGGCCTACACGCACGCGCTGTCAGAGGTCAGAGGTTAGCATCGTATCTCGCTTCGATATTACAGCTGATTATCCCATTCTATGATATTCGCATTGTTTTGATTAGCTGGTGTTGTTAGGGACTAGTTAGTAATGTCCTAAATTTAAACCGTTGGAAATATAGTTTAGTATTGTTATCATGATAAATATGATGGTATGGGATTCTGTTATGACTGTCAAGAAGAGAGAACGAATGAAACATAGGCGGATCCAAAGGGGCGGGGGCGCAGGGGTGCAGGGGTGCGCACCCCCTTTGCCCTGAAAGTTTATTAAATGACCATCGGAACTCGGGTGAAAATGAAGTGTGCACCCCTCCTTTCTCAATAGTGTGCAACCAACCTCCCCCTTCTCAAAAGCTGTATCCGCCCCTGTGAAACATGTATTTATGAAAAGTAATTCTGGGGGATGCGAAAATACGTGTCGTTAGCAATTTTATGATTCCAACACAAGCAGCTGCACATAAACAGACACCTCACGTGCTGGTCGAGAAGTCGTCAGACACAACTGTAGTCATTCATTTATCATTTTACCTTCAAGTAAACCATTTTACACCACTGCTATTTTTATCTCATCATTAAGTCTTATCTTACTCTTTCATTCTTTTAGTTTATAGTGCTCTTACCTATTGAGTATTATCTTGAAGCGCTTTGAGCACGCACTCAGTGGCTGGATGTATAACGATGTATAAATGTTCAGTATTATTATTAATTTTGTAGTTGTTTATTATCTCAGTGATTGTTGGAGTGGAATATGCTGTGTTTCAATGTCCTGTTGTGTTCTACGTGTTTTACGATGTAACCAAAATGTCCTTCTGGATAATAAAGTATTATCTTATCTTATCGTAGTCGCATATAGCAAACAACATCATTGAGCGATGCCCTTTAACAATGGAATAGTCCACGTTGATAGGGGTTTAAAGCTGTTTGTCTAAAAGTGTTCGTGGGCAATAAATCACGAGGGATGAGGGAGCGTCATCATGTTTGTCAACTGTTTAACGTCGCACTCAACAATTTTCCAGCTGTCTGACAGTGGTCTATAAAGAATCCTGTCTGGACCACATAGTCCAATGATTGATATCACGAGCATCGATCTTCATCATTGTTATACGATGACATGTCAGATATTGACACAAACACTCCTCATACAGAAAGAACATCTGTCTCTGTAACACTTTTGCAACATGAAGTTTGTTGTGTATACCACTGCTTTTCTTGAACGCAACAAAAGGTATAACAGTTCTCGAAGTACATAGCGGAGATTTGTCTGTCATACAGACCCTGAAACAAATATACCCAAGAAAGCCCATGCAAGTCTTATATATCTGGCAAGTTTAGATTTGCATAGTTTCTGAAAATGAAGAAAGTCTCTGGGCTCCTTTTCATTGTATTTCATGATTACTGTTTTTTTTGTGTGTAAAATATATATTCATTTTTGAGACTAGCTGATGGTCTGAGCGGAAATCATCCCCATTGGTCGTCACAGGAACTATAAGCGGCCATTAGGTTGACCACTCGTTCATGTCCTGAGCATGGAGATTTGTCGACGTGACTAAGCCACAGTACATATACCAAGCAAAACGATACTTTGGTTAGTTTGCTTCACAGTAATGTCCTCAGCAAAAAGGCGTGAGCAGGGATCCGCCCCTCTAGCATAATATGCGAAATCACGACCAGCATGGTGTTTGGAAGGTCAACTAGAACTAAATGGCAACTGCATTGCATATCTCTGTTCCTCCAAATGTCAAACGGGGACGATCAGGTCAAAGAGCGAAACCCAAAGCTGGCTTTATATCTTAAATTTATTCTGCGTGAGGAACACGTATGCATCACGGAAAATATTTCCGCAACGAAAATGTATAAACACGACGTTAAGAGATATGACGCATTTGTTCAACAAGACATTAATCTCTCGGTGAACAGTCGGTCTATTTTTAATCGAGCACTTCATCATTTCCGCGACGATTTCACTTTTCTCAACGATAACAAGGTCAGACTCGTCTTTCCTCCTGCTTGTTGCGTAACAGAATATGCGCGGGATCATACGACTGTAATGTGACAGGCTAATGTGTATATTAAAAACATACATATATTTTCAGTAAAATAACTATCACACATCATGGTGAATATCAGTAAAATAACTGACACACTTCGTGGTGAATATCAGCAGAATAACTATCACACATCTTAATGAATATCAGTAAAATTACTGTCATACATCTTGGCAAATATCAGTAAATTAACTGATTTTCAGGAAAATATACTAGAACAGGGAACATTATAATTTCAGTGGGTTCCTTCCGCGAAAACCATTTTCTTCGGGTAAAGTGTTCAGTTATCCCATCTTACAGTCCCAGCTCACACAGAGACACGACGTACCGTAAGAGGCGACTAACGGGATCGGGTGGTCAGGCTCGCTGACTTGGTTGACACATATCATCGGTTCCCAATTGCGCAGATCGATGCTCATGCTTTTGATCATTGGATTTTCCATTCCAGACCCAATTATGTACAGACCACCGCCATATAGCTGGAATATTGCTGAGTGCGGCGTAAAACTAAACTCACTCACTCACGTGATGTACACTGAACACTGTTCACTGTCGTATGCGTTGACTCTCTTGATGGGTTTCCTTGAATTGCACGACTCTGTAGCTGCTTAAACTCAACAAATAGACACACTACCCAAGGTTGAATATCAACTAGTATAATGGCTGAATAGACATCAGATGATGGTAAACTATTACCTGACTGGTGCAAATACCGAAATCTTTCTCAGACAAGGTTATAATTACAGAAACAGAAAAATGACGCATTTTGTGTTATTTTTTTCATACATGAACTGGAAACATTTTACGAAAGAAGAACGGCAAAGTTTCTGTACTCGTAGTCAAAGGGAAACCACTCTCATTCGAAACAAATATATAGCCCTTTACAAGAAAATGTCACGGTCTTTTCCACGGCATGCACATATGTTTTAGGGTGTCACGACAGGCGAGAGTCGGACCACAGGCCCAAGCCACAGTCCCACCACAGGCTAGGCGAGAGTCACAGCACAGGCTCGGGAAAGAGTCGTACCTCAGTCCCAGGTGGGAGTCGCAGATCCATCGCGTATACTGGTGCCATGTCAGCCGAAATAAAGACACCTTCTAACAATATCTCTACGACATTGTCATACTTCTAATTTGATATAAAACTATGCACAATCGTTAGTAATTCCCATGCAATGTTTGCAACATGTCCTACAATTAATGTAAAATCTATTCACCTACGCTCTATGCCACTGAACTATTCAACCAACAGACCCTATAATAGGCACTATAATCGATGATTGTTGTGTCATCGACTGGATTCGATTTGTTGTTAGGCCTGTTAAAATCGATAAGTGTCACGTGGAAACCATTCGGTACTGAAGTCTGAGATGCCACTGTAGACCCATACTGACCGGCGGCAAAGCTCCTGGGCCAAGCACAAGAAGTTGTCAGACATATTAATGTCAAAACACGGTATCACCTCTCTTGAGGCGGTCTGTGCAGCAAATATATACTCATTACTTGCCACCAGTCTCCCAGTCACGTGACAACCATGTTTGGTTAGTGCACTTCGAAAAGTGATTCCAGAATGCCACATTATCCGCTCGGATTTAACTCCGACAACTCTCTGTTATTTCAAAGAATCTTCTGAATAGGAGATGTGCCGGCTGAAGGATGCCAGGTGGATCTGAGACAGGTGTGGTGTGCGTCTGGGTGGAATTGGCTGTAGTTGCTGGCTGTAGTTACGGGACTGGGTGATGCTGGCTGTAGTTACGGGACTGGGTGACGCTGGCTGTAGTTACGGGACTGGGTGATGCTGGCTGTAGTTACGGGACGGGGTGACGCTGGCTGTAATTACGGGACTGGGTGATGCTGGCTGTAGTTACAGGACTGGTTGATGCTCGCTGTAGTTACGGGACTGGGTGACGCTGGCTGTAGTTACAGGACTGGGTGATGCTTGCGGTAATTACGGGACTGGGTGATGCTGGCTGTAGGTACAGGACTGGTTGATGATCGCTGTAGTTACAGGACTGGGTAACGCTGGCTGTAGTTACAGGACTGGATGATGCTGGCTGTAATAACGGGACTGGGTGACGCTGGCTGTAGTTACAGGACTGGGTGATGCTGGCTGTAATTACGGGACTGGGTGATGCTGGCTGTAGTTACAGGACTGGTTGATGCTCGCTGTAGTTACAGGACTGGGTAACGCTGGCTGTAGTTACGGAACTGGGTGATGCTGGCTGTAGTTACGGGACTTGTTGATGCTCGCTGTAATTACGGGACTGGGTGATGCTGGCTGTAGTTACAGGACTGGGTGATGCTTGCTGTAGTTATAGGACTGGTTGAAGCTCGCTGTAGTTACAGGACTGGGTGATGCTGGCTGTAGTTACGGGATTGGGTTATGCTGGCTGTAATTACGGGACTGGTTGATGCTGGCTGTAATTACGGGACTGGGTGATGCTGGCTGTAATTACGGGACTGGGTGATGCTGGCTGTAGTTACGGAACTGGGTGATTCTGGCTGTAGTTATAGGACTGGTTGATGTTTGCTGTAGTTACAGGACTGGGTGATGCTGGTTGTAGTTACAGGACTGGGTGATGCTTGCTGTAGTTACAGGACTGGGTGATGCTGGCTGTAGTTACGGGACTGGGTGATGCTGGCTGTAATTACGGGACTGGGTGATGCTGGCTGTAGTTACAGGACTGGTTGATGCTCGCTGTAGTTTCAGGACTGGGTGATGGTGGCTGAAGTTACAGGACTGGGTAACGCTGGCTGTAGTTACAGGATTGGGTGATGCTGGCTGTAATTACAGGACTGGGTGATGCTGGCTGTAGTTACGGGACTGGTTGATGCTCGCTGTAGTTACGGAATGGTTGATGCTCGCTGTAGTTACGGGACTGGGTGATGCTGGTTGTAATTACAGGACTGGGTGATGTTGGCTGTAGTTACGGGACTGGGAAATGCTGGCTGTAGTTACGGGACTGGGTGATGCTGGCTGTAGTTACGGGACTTGGTGATGCTGGCTGTAATTACGGGACTGGGTGATGCTGGCTGTAATTGCGGGACTGGGTGATGTTTGCTGTAGTTACTGGACTGGGTGATGCTGACTGTAGTTACGGGACTGGGTGGTGCTGTTTGTAGTTACGGGACTGGGTGATGCTGTCTGTAATTACGGGACTGGGTGATGCTGGCTGTAGTTACGGGACTGGTTGATGCTCGCTGTAGTTACAGGACTGGATGATGCTGGCTGTAGTTACGGGACTGGGTGATGCTGGCTGTAGTTACGGGACTGGGTGATGCTGGCTGAAGTTACAGGACTGTGTATAGTAGTGCTAGCTGTAGTTACGGGACTGGGTGGTGCTGGCTGTAGTTACAGGACTGGGTAACGCTGGCTGTAGTTACAGGACTGGGTGATGCTGGCTGTAGTTACGGGACTGGGTGATGCTGGCTGTAATTACGGGACTGGGTGATGCTGGCTGTAATTACGGGACTGGGTGATGTTGGCTGTAGTTACGGGACTGGGTGATGCTGGCTGTAGTTACGGGACTGGGTGATGCTGGCTGTAGTTACGGGACTGGGTGATGCTGGCTGTAGTTACAGGACTGGGTGATGCTGGCTGTAGTTACGGGACTGGGTGATGCTGGCTGTAATTACGGGACTGGGTGATGCTGGCTGTAATTACGGCAATGGGTGATTCTGGCTGTAGTTACAGGACTGGGTGATGCTGGCTGTAGTTACGGGACTGGATGATGCTGGCTGAAGTTACGGGACTGTGTATAGTAGTGCTAGCTGTAGTTACGGGACTGGGTGGTGCTGGCTGTAATTACGGGACTGGGTGATTCTGGCTGTAGTTACGGGACTGGTTGATGCTCGCTGTAGTTACGGGAATGGGTGATGCTGGTTGTAATTACAGGACTGGGTGATGCTGGCTGTAGTTACAGGACTGGTTGATGGTGGCTGTAGTTACAGGACTGGGTGGTACTGGCTGTAGTTACGGGACTGGGTGATGCTGGCTGTAGTTACGAGACTGGGTCATGCTGGCTGTAATTACGGGACTGGGTGATGTTGGCTGTAGTTACGGGACTGGTTGATGCTCGCTGTAGTTACGGGACTGGGTGATGCTGGCTGTAATTACAGGACTGTGTGATGTGGGCTGTAGTTACGGGACTGGGAAATGCTGGCTGTAGTTACGGGACTGGGTGGTGCTGGCTGTAGTTACAGGACTGGGTGATGCTGGCTGTAGTTACAGGACTGGGTGATGCTGGCTGTAGTTACAGGACTGGGTGATGCTGGCTGTAGTTACAGGACTGGGTGATGCTGGCTGTAGTTACGGGACTGGGTGATGCTGGCTGTAATTACGGGACTGGTTGATGCTGGCTGTAATTACGGGACTGGGTGATGCTGGCTGTAATTACGGGACTGGGTGATGCTGGCTGTAGTTACGGAACTGGGTGATTCTGGCTGTAGTTATAGGACTGGTTGATGCTCGCTGTAGTTACAGGACTGGGTGATGCTGGCTGTAGTTACAGGACTGGGTGATGCTTGCTGTAGTTATAGGACTGGTTGAAGCTCGCTGTAGTTACAGGACTGGGTGATGCTCGCTGTAGTTACGGGATTGGGTTATGCTGGCTGTAATTACGGGACTGGGTGATGCTGGCTGTAGTTACAGGACTGGTTGATGCTCGCTGTAGTTTCAGGACTGGGTAACGCTGGCTGTAGTTACAGGATTGGGTGATGCTGGCTGTAATTACGGGACTGGGTGATGCTGGCTGTAGTTACGGGACTGGTTGATGCTCGCTGTAGTTACAGGACTGGGTGATGCTTGGTTGTAATTACAGGACTGGGTGATGTTGGCTGTAGTTACGGGACTGGGTGATGCTGGCTGTAGTTACGGGACTGAGTGGTGCTGGCTGTAGTTACGGGACTGGGTGATGCTGGCTGTAGTTACAGGACTTGGTGATGCTGGCTGTAATTACGGGACTGGGTGATGCTGGCTGTAATTGCGGGACTGGGTGATGTTTGCTGTAGTTACTGGACTGGGTGATGCTGACTGTAGTTACGGGACTGGGTGGTGCTGTTTGTAGTTACGGGACTGGGTGATGCTGACTGTAATTATGGGACTGGGTGATGCTGGCTGTAGTTACGGGACTGGTTGATGCTCGCTGTAGTTACAGGACTGGATGATGCTGGCTGTAGTTACGGGACTGGGTGATGCTGGCTGTAGTTACGGGACTGGGTGATGCTGGCTGAAGTTACAGGACTGTGTATAGTAGTGCTAGCTGTAGTTACGGGACTGGGTGATGCTGGCTGTAGTTACAGGACTGGGTAACGCTGGCTGTAGTTACGGGACTGGGTGATGCTGGCTGTAGTTACGGGACTGGTTGATGCTCGCTGTAATTACGGGGCTGGGTGATGCTGGCTGTCGTTACAGGACTGGGTGATGCTTGCTGTAATTACGGGACTGGGTGATGGTGGCTGTAGTTAGGGGACTGGTTGATGCTCGCTGTAGTTACGGGACTGGGTGATGCTGGTTGTAATTACAGGACTGGGTGATGCTGGCTGTAATTACGGGACTGGGTGATGCTGGCTGTAGTTACAGGACTGGTTGATGCCCACTGTAGTTACGGGACTGGGTGATGCTGGCTGTAGTTACAGGACTGGGTGATGCTGGCTGTAGTTACGGGACTGGGTGATGCTCGCTGTAATTACTGGACTGAGTGGTGCTGGCTGTAGTTACGCGACTGGCTGGTTCTGGCTGTAGTAACGGGACTTGGTGATGCTGGCTGTAGTTACGGGTCTGGGTGATGCTGGCTGTAGGTATGGGACTGGGTGATTCTGGCTGTAGTTACAGGACTGGGTGATGCTGGCTGTAGTTACGGGACTGGATGATGCTGGCTGAAGTTACGGGACTGTGTATAGTAGTGCTAGCTGTAGTTACGGGACTGGGTGGTGCTGGCTGTAGTTACGGGACTGGGTGATGCTGGCTGTAATTACGGGACTGGTTGATGCTCGCTGTAGTTACGGGACTGGGTGATGCTGGCTGTAGTTACAGGACTGGGTGATGCTGGCTGTAGTTACGGGACTGGTTGATGCTGGCTGTAGTTACAGGACTGGTTGATGCTGGCTGTAATTATGGGACTGGTTGATGCTCGCTGTAGTTACAGGACTGGTTGATGCTCGCTGTAGTTACGGGACTGGGTGATGCTGGTTGTAATTACAGGACTGGGTGATGTTGGCTGTAGTTACGGGACTGGGTGATGCTGGCTGTAGTTACAGGACTGGTGGTGCTGGCTGTAGTTACGGGACTGGGTGATACTGGCTGTAGTTACGGGACTGGGTGATGCTGGCTGTAGTTACGGGACTGGGTGATGCTGGCTGTAGTTACGGGACTGGGTGATGCTCGCTGTAGTTACAGGACTGGGTGATGCTGGCTGTAGTGTGGGACTGGGTGATGCTTGCTGTAGTTACTGGACTGGGTGATGCTGTTTGTAGTTACGGGACTGGGTGATGCTGGCTGTAATTACGGGACTGGGTGATGCTGGCTGTAGTTACGGGACTGGTTGATGCTCGCTGTAGTTACAGGACTGGATGATGCTGGCTGTAGTTACGGGACTGGGTGATGCTGGCTGTAATTACGGGACTGGGTGATGCTGGCTGTAGTTACGGGACTGGTTGATGCTCGCTGTAGTTACAGGACTGGATGATGCTGGCTGTAGTTACGGGACTGGGTGATGCTGGCTGAAGTTACGGGATGGTGTATAGTAGTGCTAGCTGTAGTTACGGGACTGGGTGGTGCTGGCTGTAGTTACAGGACTGGGTGATGCTGGCTGTAGTTACGGGACTGGGTGATGCTGGCTGTAGTTACGGGACTGGGTTGATGCTGGCTGTAATTACAGGACTGGGTGATGCTGGCTGTAATTACAGGACTGGGTGATGCTGGCTGTAGTTACAGGACTGGGTGATGCTGGCTGTAGTTACAGGACTGGGTGATGCTGGCTGTAGTTACGGGACTGGGTGATGCTGGCTGTAGTTACGGGACTGGTTGATGCTGGCTGTAGTTACAGGACTGGGTGGTACTGGCTGTAGTTACGGGACTGGGTGATGCTGGCTGTAGTTACGGGACTGGGTGATGCTGGCTGTAATTACAGGACTGGGTGATGCTGGCTGTAGTTACAGGACTGGTTGATGCTGGTGTTGCTGTAGTTACAGGACTGGGTGATGCTGGCTGTAGTTACAGGACTGGGTGATGCTGGCTGTAGTTACAGGACTGGGTGATGCTGGCTGTAGTTACGGGACTGGGTGATGCTGGCTGTAGTTACAGGACTGGGTGATGCTGGCTGTAGTTACGGGACTGGGTGATGCTGGCTGTAAGTTACAGGACTGGGTGATGCTGGCTGTAGTTACAGGACTGGGTGATGCTGGCTGTAGTTACAGGACTGGGTGATGCTGGCTGTAGTTACAGGACTGGGTGATGCTCGCTGTAGTTACAGGACTGGGTGGTGCTGGCTGTAGTTACAGGACTGGGTGATGCTGGCTGTAGTTACAGGACTGGGTGATGCTGGCTGTAGTTACAGGACTGGGTGATGCTGGCTGTAGTTATGGGACTGGGTGATTCTGGCTGTAGTTACGGGACTGGGTGATGCTGGCTGTAGTTACGGGACTGGGTGATGCTGGCTGAAGTTACGGGACTGTGTATAGTAGTGCTAGCTGTAGTTACGGGACTGGGTGGTGCTGGCTGTAATTACGGGACTGGGTGATGCTGGCTGTAATTACGGGACTGGGTGATGCTGGCTGTAGTTACGGGACTGGGTGATGCTGGCTGTAGTTACAGGACTGGGTGATGCTGGCTGTAGTTACGGGACTGGTTGATGCTGGCTGTAGTTACAGGACTGGGTGATGCTGGCTGTAATTATGGGACTGGTTGATGCTCGCTGTAGTTACAGGACTGGGTGATGCTGGCTGTAGTTACGGGACTGGGTGATGCTGGCTGTAGTTACGGGACTGAGTGATGCTGGCTGTAGTTACGGGACTGGGTGATGCTGGCTGTAATTACGGGACTGGGTGATGCTGGCTGTAATTACGGGACTGGGTGATGCTGGCTGTAGTTACGGGACTGGGTGATGCTCGCTGTAGTTACAGGACTGGGTGATGCTGGCTGTAATTGTGGGACTGGGTGATGTTTGCTGTAGTTACTGGACTGGGTGATGCTGGCTGTAGTTACAGGACTGGGTGATGCTGGCTGTAGTTACAGGAGGACTGGGTGATGCTGGCTGTAGTTACAGGACTGGGTGATGCTGGCTGTAGTTACAGGACTGGGTGATGCTGGCTGTAATTACAGGACTGGGTGATGCTGGCTGTAGTTACAGGACTGGGTGATGCTGGCTGTAGTTACAGGACTGGGTGATGCTGGCTGTAGTTACAGGACTGGGTGATACTGGCTGTAGTTACAGGACTGGGTGATGCTGGCTGTAGTTACAGGACTGGGTGATGCTGGCTGTAGTTACAGGACTGGGTGATGCTGGCTGTAGTTACAGGACTGGGTGATGCTGGCTGTAGTTACAGGACTGGGTGATGCTGGCTGTAGTTACAGGACTGGGTGATGCTGGCTGTAGTTACAGGACTGGAGTGATGCTGGCTGTAGTAGTTACAGGACTGGGTGATGCTGGCTGTAGTTACAGGACTGGGTGATGCTGGCTGTAGTTACAGGACTGGGTGAGTTGCTGGCTGTAAGTTACAGGACTGGGTGATGCTGGCTGTAGTTACAGGACTGGGTGATGCTGGCTGTAATTACAGGACTGGGTGATGCTGGCTGTAGTTACAGGACTGGGTGATGCTGGCTGTAGTTAGTTACAGGACTGGGTGATGCTGGCTGTAGTTACAGGACTGGGTGATGCTGGCTGTAGTTACAGGACTGGGTGATGCTGTAGTTACAGGGGTGATGCTGGCTGTAGTTACAGGACTGGGTGATGCTGGCTGTAATGGTACAGGACTGGGTGATGCTGGCTGTAGTTACAGGACTGGGTGATGCTGGCTGTAGTTACAGGGGACTGGGTGATGCTGGCTGTAAGTTACAGGACTGTGGGTGATGCTGGCTGTAGTTACAGGACTGGGTGATGCTGGCTGTAGTTACAGGACTGGAGTGATGCTAGCTGTAGTTACAGGACTGGGTGATGCTGGCTGTAGTTACAGGACTGGAGTGATGCTGGCTGTAGTTACAGGACTGGGTGATGCTGGCTGTAGTTACAGGACTAGAGTGATACTGGCTGTAGTTACAGGACTGGGTGGTGCTGGCTGTAATTACAGGACTGGTTGATGCTGGCTGTAATTATGGGACTGGTTGATGCTCAGCTGTAGTTACAGGACTGGGTGATGATGGCTGTAGTTACGGGACTGGGTGATGCTGGCTGTAGTTACAGGACTAGTTGATGCTGGCTGTAATTACAGGACTGGGTGATACTGGCTGTAGTTACAGGACTGGGTGATGCTGGCTGTAGTTACAGGACTAGGTGATGCTGGCTGTAGTTACAGGACTGGGTGATGCACTCGCTGTAGTTACAGGACTGGGTGATGCTGGCTGTAATTACAGGTGGGACTGGGTGAGGGACTGATGCTGGCTGTAGTTACAGGAGTGACTGGAGTTACAGGACTGGGTGTTTGTAGTTACAGGACTGGGTGATGCTGGCTGTAGTTACAGGACTGGGTGATGCTGGCTGTAGTTACAGGACTGGTTGATGCTCGCTGTAGTTACAGGACTGGGTGATGCTGGCTGTAGTTACAGGACTGGGTGATGCTGGCTGTAATTACAGGACTGGGTGATGCTGGCTGTAGTTACAGGACTGGGTATGATGCTAGCTGTAGTTACAGGACTGGGTGATGCTGGCTGTAGTTACAGGACTGGGTGATGCTGGCTGTAATTACAGGACTGGGTGATGCTGGCTGTAGTTACAGGACTGATTGATGCTGGCTGTAATTACAGGACTGGGTGATGCTGGCTGTAGTTACAGGGACTGGGTGATGCTGGCTGTAGTTACGGGACTGGGTGATGCTGGCTGTAGTTACAGGACTGGGTGATGCTGGCTGTAGTTACAGTGGACTGGTTGATGCTGGCTGTAGTTACAGGACTGGGTGATGCTGGCTGTAGTTACAGGACTGGGTGATGCTGGCTGTAATTACGGGACTGGGTGATGCTGGCTGTAGTTACAGGACTGGGTGATGCTGGCTGTAATTACAGGACCGGGTGATGCTGGCTGTAGTTACAGGACTGGTTGATGCTGGCTGTGTTACAGGAATTCTAGGACTGGGTGATGCTGGCTGTAGTTACAGGACTGGGTGATGCTGGCTGTAGTTACAGGACTGGAGGTTGATGGTGGCTGTAGTTACAGGACTGGGTGGTGCTGGCTGTAGTTACAGGACTGGGTGATGCTGGCTGTAATTACAGGACTGGGTGATGCTGGCTGTAATTACAGGACTGAGTGATGCTGGCTGTAAGTTACAGGGGACTGGTGTGATGCTAGCTGTAGTTACAGGACTGGGTGATGCTGGCTGTAGTTACAGGACTGGGTGATGTGGCTGTAGTTACAGGACTGGAGTGATGCTGGCTGTAGTTACAGGACTGGGTGATGCTGGCTGTAATTACAGGACTGATGCTGGCTGTAGTTAGGGGACTGGGTGATGCTCTCAAGTTGCAGTTATTGGGACTGGGTGATGCTGGCTGTAGTTACAGGACTGGGTGATGCTGGCTGTGAATTACAGGACCGGGTGATGCTGGCTGTAGTTACAGGACTGGGTGATGCTCGCTGTAGTTACAGGACTGGGTGATGCTGGCTGTAGTTACAGGACTGAAGAGTGGTGCTGGCTGTAGCAATGACATTACGGGACTCACAGTGATGCTGGCTGAATTACAGGACTGAGTGATGCTCGCTGTAGTTACAGGACTGGGTGATGCTGGCTGTAGTTACAGGACTGGGTGATGCTGGCTGTAATTACAGGACTGGGTGATGCTGGCTGTAGTTACAGGACTGGGTGATGCTGGCTGTAATTACAGGACTGGGTGATGCTGGCTGTAGTTACAGGAACTGGGTGATTCTGGCTGTAGTTATAGGACTGGTTGATGCTCGCTGTAGTTACAGGACTGGGTGATGCTGGCTGTAGTACAGGGACTCGGTGATGCTGGCTGTAGTTATAGGACTGGTTGATAGCTCGCTGTAGTTACAGGACTGGGAGTGATGCTGGCTGTAGTTACAGGACTGCTGGTGTATGCTGGCTGTAATTACTAGGGACTGGGTGATGCTGGCTGTAGTTACAGGACTGGTTGATGCTCGCTGTTTTACAGGACTGGGTAGTAGTTGTAGACGGGACTGGGTGCTGTAGTTACAGGACTGAGTGGTACTGGGTGGTGGGATGCTGGCTGTAGTTACAAGACTAGGGTGATGACTGGCTGTAGTTACAGAAGTACTGGTTGGTTGATGCTAGCTGTAGTTACAGTGGACTGGGTGATTCTGGCTGTAGTTACAGGACTGCGATGCTGGCTGTAGTTACAGGACTGGGTGATGCTGGCTGAGATTACAGGACTGCTGTGATGCTGGCTGTAGTTACGGGACTGGGTGATGCAGGCTGTAAGTTACAGGACTGGGTGATGCTCGCTGTAGTTACAGGACTGGGTGATGCTGGCTGTAGTTACAGGACTGGGTGATGCTGGCTGTAGTTACATGTATAGTTACAGGACTGGTTGATGCTCGCTGTAGTTACAGGACTGGTTGATGCTGGCTGTATGCTGGCTGTATTATACTGGGACTGGTTGATGCTGGCTGTAGTTACAGGACTGGGTGATGTTGGCTGTAGTTACAGGACTGCAGGTGATGCTGGCTGTAGTTACAGGACTGGGTGATGCTGGCTGCAGTTACTTGGGACTGGGTGATGCTGGCTGTAGTTACAGGACTGGGTGATGCTGGCTGTAGTTACAGGACTGGGTGATGCTGGCTGTGCAGTTACAGGACTGAGTGATGCTGGCTGTAGTTACAGGACTGCGTGATGCTGGCTGTAGTTGTGGGACTGGGTGATGCTGGCTGCTGTAGTTACTGGAGGACTGGGTGATGTGCTTGTGTAGCTGTAGTTACAGGACTGGGTGATGCTGGCTGTAATTACGGGACTGGGTGATGCTGAGCTGTAGTTACCCAGGACTGGGTGATGCTGGCTGTAGTTACGGGACTGGATGATGTACTGGCTGCAGTTACAGCGGACTGACTTGAGTGATGCTGGCTGTAGTTACGGACTGGGTGATGCTGGCTGAAGTTACAGGACTGGTGCATAAAGTAGTGCTAGCTGAAGTTACAGGACTGGGTGGTGCTGGCAGTGTACAGTTACGACGCTGACTGGGTTACGGACCGGGTGATGCTGGCTGTAGTTACAGGACTGGGTGATGCTGGCTGTAGTTACAGGACTGGTTGACTGCTGGCTGCTAATTACCGGACTGGGTGATGCTCGCTGCAATTACAGGACTGGGTGATGCTTTGGCTGTAGTTACAGGACTGAGTGATGCTGGCTGTAGTTACAGGACTGGGTGATGCTGGCTGTAATTACAGGACTGGTTTGATGCTGGCTGTTACAGCACTTACTGGGACTGGGTGATGCTGGCTGCTATAGTTACAGGACTGGAGTGATGCTGGCTGTAGTTACAGCACTGGGTGATACTGGCTGTAGTTACAGGACTGGCTAGTGATGCTGGCTGTAGTTACAGGACTGGTTGATGCTGGCTGTAGTTACAGGACTGGTTGATGCTTGCTGTAGTTACAGGACTGGGTGATGCTGGCTGTAATTACAGGACTGGGTGATGCTGGCTGTAGTTACAGGACTGGTTGATGCTAGCTGTAGTTACAGGACTGGGTGATGCTGGCTGTAGTTACAGGACTGTCAGGTGATGCTGGCTGTAGTTACAGGACTGGAGTGATGCTGGCTGTAGTTACAGGACTGAGTGATGCTGGCTGTAGTTACAGGACTGGTTGATGCTCGCTGTAGTTACAGGACTGGAGTGATGCTGGCTGTAATTACAGGACTAAGGTGATGTTGGCTGTAGTTACAGGACTGGGTGATGCTGGCTGTAGTTACGGGACTGGGTGATGCTGGCTGTAGTTACAGGACTGGAGTGATGCTGGCTACAGGACTGCGATGCTACTGTGACAGGACTGGTTGATACTGGCTGACCGAGTGGTGCTACACAGGACTGGGGTGTGCTGGCTGTAGTAACTTACAGGACATGGGTGATGACTGGACTGCCAGTTACAGGACTGGGTGATGCTGGCTGTAGATTACAGGACTGGGTGATGCTGGCTGTAGTTACAGGACTGAGTGGTGCTGGCTGTAGTTATGGGACTACAGTGATGCTGGCTGTAGTTACAGGACTTTGGGTGATGCTGGCTGTAGTTACAGGACTGTGCATAATGGTGGCTAAGGGCTGTAGTTACAGGACTAGGTGATGCTGGCTGCTAGTTACGGGACTGTGACGCTGGCTGTAGTTACAGGACTGGAGTGATGCTGGCTGTGGTTACAGGGACTGGGTGATGCTGGCTGTAGTTACAGGACTGGGTGATGCTGGCTGCAGTTATAGGACTGGTTGATGCTCGCTGTAGTTACAGGACTGGGTGATGCTGGCTGTAGTTACTGGGACTGGGTGATGCCTGTAGTTATAGGACCGGTTGATGCTCGCTGTAGTTACAGGACTGGGTGATGCTGGCTGTAGTTGCAGGACTGGGTGATGCTGGCTGTAATTACGGGACTGGGGTGATGCTGGCTGTAGTTACAGGACTGGTTGATGCTCGCTGTAGTTTACAGGACTGGGTGATGCTGGCTGTAGTTACAGGATTGGGTGATGCTGGCTGTAGTTACGGGACTGGGTGATGCTGGCTGTAGTAGCGGGACTGTAGTGAGTGGGTGCTGGCTGTAGTTACAGGACTGGTTGATGCTGGCTGTAGTTACGGACTGGGATGCTGGTTTGTAATTGCAGGACTGGGTGATGCCTGGCTGTAGTTTGGGACTGTGGGTGATGCTGGCTGAAGTTGCAGGACTGAGTGATGCTGGCTGTAGTTACGGGACTGGGTGATGCTGGCTGTAGTTACAGGACTTGGTGATGCTGGCTGTAATTACAGGACTGGGTGATGCTGGCTGTAATTACAGGACTGGAAGTGATGTTTGCTGTAGTTACGGACTGGACTGCAGTTGATGCTGACTGTAGTTACAGGACTGGGCGATGCTGTTTGTAGTTACAGGACTGGTTGATGCTGGCTGTAGTTACAGGACTGGGTGATGCTGGCTGTAGTTACAGGACTGGTTGATGCTCTGCTGTAGTTACAGGACTGGATGATGAGTGGCTGTAGTTACGGGACTGGGTGATGCTGGCTGTAGTTACAGGACTGGGTGATGCTGGCTGAAAGTTACAGGACTGTGTATAGTAGTGCTAGCTGTGAGTTACGGACTGGGTGGTGCTGGCTGTAGTTACAGGACTGGGTGATGCTGGCTGTAGTGCAGGGACTGGTAGTGATGCTGGCTGTAGTTACAGGACTGGGTGATGCTGGCTGTAATTACAGGGACTGAAGTCTTGGGTGATGTAGTGCTAGCTGTAAGTTGCAGGACTGGAGTGATGCTGGCTGTAGTTACAGGACTAGGCTGATACTGGCTTGTAAGTTACAGGACTGGGTGATGCTGGCTGTAATTACAGGACTAGGTGATACTGGCTGTAGTTACAAGGACTGGGTGATGCTCACTGTAGTTACAGGACTGGGTGATGCTGGCTGTAATTACAGGACTGGAGTGATGCTGGCTGTAGTTAGGGGACTGGTTGATGCTCGCTGTAGTTACGGGACTGGGTGATGCTGGGCTGCAATTACAGGACTGGAGTGATGCTGGCTGTAATTACAGGACGCTGGGTGATGCTGGCTGTAGTTACAGGACTGGGTGATGCTGGCTGTAGTTACGGGACTGGGTGATGCTGGCTGTAGTTACAGGACTGGGTGATGCTGGCTGTAGTTACGGGACTGGGTGATGCTGGTTGTAGTTACAGGACTGGAAGTGATGCTGGCTGTAGTTACAGGACTGGGTGATGCTGGCTGTAGTTACAGGACTGGGTGGTGCTGGCTGTAGTGCAGGACTGGGTGATGCTGGCTGTAGTTACAGGACTGGGTGATGCTGGCTGTAGTTACAGGACTAGGTGATGCTGGCTGTAGTTACAGGACTGGTTGATGCTCGCTGTAATTACGGGACGCTATGTGTGGCTGGAAGTTACAGGACTGAGTGATGCTGGCTGTAGTTACAGGACTGGGTGATGCTGGCTGTAATTACAGGACTGGGTGATGCTGGCTGTAGTTACGGGACTGGGTGATGCTGGCTGTAGTTACAGGACTGGGTGATGCTGGCTGTAATTACAGGACTGGGTGATGCTGGCTGTAGTTGCAGGACTGGGTGATGCTGGCTGTAGTTACAGGACTGGTTGATGCTCGCTGTAGTTACGGGACTGGGTGATGCTCGCTGTAGTTACAGGACTGGGTGATGCTCGCTGTAGTTACAGGACTGAGGTGATGCTAGCTGTAGTTACATGGGACTCGGTGATTCTGGCTGTAGTTACGGGACTGGGTGATGCTCGCTGTAGTTACAGGACTGGGTGATGCTGGCTGTAGTTACGGGACTGGGTGATGCTGGCTGTAGTTATGGGACTGGGTGATTCTGGCTGTAATTACGGGACTGGGTGATGCTGGCTGTAATTACGGGACTGGGTGATGCTGGCTGTAGTTACGGGACTGTGTGATTCTGGCTGTAGTTATAGGACTGGTTGATGCTCGCTGTAGTTACAGGACTGGGTGATGCTGGCTGTAGTTACTGGACTGGGTGATGCTTGCTGTAGTTATAGGACTGGTTGATGCTCGCTGTAGTTACAGGACTGGGTGATGCTGGCTGTAGTTACGGGATTGGGTTATGCTGGCTGTAATTACGGGACTGGGTGATGCTGGCTGTAGTTACAGGACTGGTTGATGCTCGCTGTAGTTTCAGGACTGGGTGATGCTGGCTGCAGATTTACTGGACCGGGTGATGCTGGCTGTAATTACGGGACTGGGTGATGCTGGCTGTAGTTACGGGACTGGTTGATGCTCGCTGTAGTTACAGGACTGGTTGATGCTCGCTGTAGTTACGGGACTGGGTGATGCTGGTTGTAATTACAGGACTGGGTGATGTTGGCTGTAGTTACGGGACTGGGTGATGCTGGCTGTAGTTACGGGACTGAGTGGTGCTGGCTGTAGTTACGGGACTGGGTGATGCTGGCTGTAGTTACGGGACTTGGTGATGCTGGCTGTAATTACGGGACTGGGTGATGCTGGCTGTAATTGCAGGACTGGGTGATGTTGGCTGTAGTTACTGGACTGGGTGATGCTGACTGTAGTTACGGGACTGGGTGATGCTGTTTGTAGTTACGGGACTGGGTGATGCTGGCTGTAATTACGGGACTGGGTGGTGCTGGCTGTAGTTACGGGACTGGTTGATGCTGGCTGTAGTTACAGGACTGGGTGATGCTGGCTGTAGTTACAGGACTGGGTGATGCTGGCTGTAGTTACGGGACTGGGTGATGCTGGCTGAAGTTACAGGACTGTGTATAGTAGTGCTAGCTGTAGTTACAGGACTGGGTGGTGCTGGCTGTAGTTACAGGACTGGGTAACGCTGGCTGTAGTTACGGGACTGGGTGATGCTGGCTGTAGTTACGGGACTGGTTGATGCTCGCTGTAATTACGGGACTGGGTGATGCTGGCTGTCGTTACAGGACTGGGTGATGCTGGCTGTAATTACAGGACTGGGTGATGGTGGCTGTAGTTACGGGACTGGTTGATGCTCGCTGTAGTTACAGGACTGGGTGATGCTGGCTGTAGTTACAGGACTGGGTGATGCTGGCTGTAGTTACAGGACTGGGTGATGCTGGCTGTAGTTACAGGACTGGGTGATGCTGGCTGTAGTTACGGGACTGGGTGATGCTTGGCTGTAATTACAGGACTGGGTGATGGTGGCTGTAGTTACGGGACTGGTTGATGCTCGCTGTAGTTACGGGACTGGGTGATGCTGGCTGTAATTACAGGACTGGGTGATGCTGGCTGTAATTACGGGACTGGGTGATGCTGGCTGTAGTTACAGGACTGCTGTGGTGATGCTGGCTGTAGTTACAGGACTGGTGGTGATGCTGGCTGTAGTTACGGGACTGGAGTGATGCTGGCTGTAGTTACGGGACTGGCTGGTTCTGGCTGTAGTTACAGGACCGGGGTGATGCTGGCTGTAGTTGCAGATGGACTGGGTGATGCTGGCTGTAGTTACGGACTGGGTGATGCCTGGCTGTAGTTACAGGACTGGGTGATGCTCGCTGTAGTTACAGGACTGGGTGATGCTGGCTGTAATTACAGGACTGTATAGTAGTGCTGAGCTGTAGCAGTTACGGGACTGGAGTGGTGATGCTGGCTGTAATTAGCAGGACTGGGTGATGCTGGCTGTAGTTACAGGACTGGGTGATGCTGGTTGATGCTCGCTGTAATTACAGGACTGGGTGATGCTCGCTGTAGTTACACAGGACTGGTTGATGCTCGCTGTAGTTACAGGACTGGTTGAGCCTACTGTGGCTGTAGTTATGGGACTGGTTGATGCTCCTTTGTAGTTACAGGACTGGTTGATGCTCGCTGTAGATTACAGGACTGGGTGATGCTGGATTTGTAATTACAGGACTAGGTGATGTTGGCTGTAGTTACAGGACTAGAGTGACGCTGGCTGCAGTTACAGGACTGGGTGGTGCTGGCTGTAATTACAGGATTGCCAAAAGTGATACTGGCTGTAGTTACAGGACTGGGTGATGCTGGCTGTAGTTACAGGACTGGGTGATGCTGGCTGTAGTTACAGGACTGAAGGTGATGCTCGCTGTAATTACGTTACTGGGTGATGCTACTGTAGTTACAGGACTGGGTGATGCTGGCTGTAATTACAGGACTCTGTATAGTAGTGCTGGCTGTAGTTACAGGACTGGGTGATGCTCAGCTGTAGTTAATGGACTAGGAGATACTGTTTGTAGTTACAGGACTTGGGTGATGCTGGCTGTAATTACTGGACTGGGTGATGCTGGCTGTAGTTACAGGACTGGGTGGTGCTGGTTGAAGTTACAGGACTGTGTATAGTAGTGCTAGCTGTAGTTACAGGACTGGGTGGTGCTGGCTGTAGTTATGCAGGCTGCAGTTACGGACTGGGTGATGCTGGCTGTAGTTACAGGACTGGGTGATGCTGGCTGTAGTTACAGGACTGGGTGATGCTGGCTGTAGTTACAGGACTGGAGTGATGCTGGCTGTAATTACAGGACTGGGGTGATGCTTGCCGCTGTAATTACAGGACCGAGTGGTGCTGGCTGTATTTACGACCGGCAGGTTCCTGATGGACCGGGTGATGCTGGCTGTAGTTACAGGACTGGGTGATGATGGCTGTAGTTACAGGACTGGAGTGATGCTGGCTGTAGTTACAGGACTGGGTGATGCTGGCTGTAATTACAGGACTGGGTGATGCTGGCTGTAATTCTACGGCACTGGAGGTGATACTGGCTGTAGTTACAGGACTGGGTGATGCTGGCTGTAATTACAGGACTAGGAGTAATGCTGGCTGTAGTTACAGGACTGGTTGATGCTTGCTGTAGTTGCACGGAATGGGTGATGCTGGTTGTAATTACAGGACTGGGTGATGCTGGCTGTAGTGACAGGACTGGGTGATGGTGGCTGTAGTTACAGGACTGGGTGGTACTGGCTGTAGTTGACAGGACTGGGTGATGCTGGCTGTAGTTACAGGACTGGGTCATGCTGGCTGTAATTACAGGACTGGGTGATGATGGCTGTAGATACAGGGACTGGTTGATGCTCGCTGTAGTTACAGGACAGGGTGATGCTGGCTATGAGTGTGGGACT